>NC_141620.1:1500000-1746576 GCF_047967505.1 Dipteris shenzhenensis | reverse complement strand
TTAGGTTGTGTGTGATGATTTGAGCGATTTGTTGATAGAAATTGAGTTGTATGGATGATTTATGGATGTTGAAAGCTTCTGAGAGAAAATAATCACAAATTGAATTGCTCAAAGAATAAACATACACATTTAAAAGGGGTACGAAATGAGGAGATATAGATGAATATTAATCTCTACCATGCTCAAATATGCTGCTATAGTACCCAACTTAGTTTCTAGGTAGATGCCATCTTTTAGACGGTGACATATCTTCACAGGATTTGGGATTTCCTAGTTGGAGACTACCGAGGTTGGCACTAGAGTCATCCAAATGACTATGAAGAGTTAGAGAAGAGACATCACATGGATAACTATGAAGCATAAGCGACTTATAAAAAGATTTAGGACTATATATTTCAGCCTATCAAAGACTCTTTGAGTCTCCTTTAAATAGAGCCAAGAGTTCAACAAAGATGAGATAAGGCACCCCACTTGGTTGTACAACATCCACACATTTGTTTTTATCCAAGACCACCTACACTTTGCACCCAACACACAAGAGTGTAGGACCTGTTGTGGGAGGAACCACATGGGTTAGATCCCTATATGGGTAGTACTTTGGACCTTGGCATGTATAGCATTGGATCGAAGGGCTTTGTGCCAAGGAGTTAATGTCCCTTTGCCCTTGTGACAAATTCAAAATTATACGAGGTCAAGCAAAAGGAACACGAAACCATATAGGAATACATCGCTAGGATCAAACACCTAAATTCCCGTTGTGACCCGCATGAGAGGATGAACGATGAATGGTTTCTACCTCAATTCTTCATTGGATTAAGGGATGCCAAGTTACATGACCCCTATTTACCTTGAATCCCACACCCTTCAAGTTGTACAACAAGACCGCAGTGCCCTTGGATGATAATATGAAGGGTAAAGCACAACCAAAAAAATCACCCATTGCTCCTATAGTATCTCATACTGGCACGGACAATTAGCATTATCAAGTCCAAGGATGCCACCCAAGTGGTTAAGGGCACAACATAGATGAGGTAGCCACTGATCTATTAAATCAAGTGGCTCCATAGCTCAAGGGTGTGCTGGGCAGAGAAGGCCCAAGTAATCTGCACTTGTTTCCAAGCTGAGACAATGTGTGGTGTGGAATATGTATAGGCAAACACCCTATGAATGAGTGCCCTCGCCTACAGGCAAAGATGGCACTTTATTGTGCCCATTGCACTAGATGGGGAAACTATGAGACTTCGCAATGTTAGATACCCCAAGTCAATGCCCCATTCCATGTAGTAGCAAAGGCAACGGTTGTCCCTACCTGCACCACCAAATCAATATAATCAGGCCAGCTAGCCATATAAGGGAGCCCCCCCCCCCCCCCCCCCCGGCCAACCAAGGGCCACTATGGGCTCAAGACCTACCATTGCCATTGTCAATTCTAGGTCCACAACCCCACCGCCACGGATTACTCATAAACCATGTGATCATTGAAGAGCCATCGAGTGAGTGGGAGGACCTTGACTATGTTCCACCGGCGCCTGAACCCACTTCTTATGAAAGTCTTGTGTGTCAAACAAGCTAGATAAGTCACTACGTCATGCATGATGAGCAATATATTTCGGTGTATCAAATGGCTCCTGCAATGCAACGAGCTAGGGACATGAACAGTGTGAATCACAGACTAGCTATCAATACTACACTTGCCAAGATCCACAACGTGCTAGTGATTGTCCTTATAAGGCAGTTGCCAATCAAACCATTGCTTGTTATAAATGCCAAGGACCTCACTTTCTTAAATACTACCCCTATAAGAATGACCATCTGCATCCACAACAATAGTAACCAATTCAAATACCCCCTTAAGCTCTGGTTGTGTTGTGGACCATCTTTATAAAGATTGTCCCATGAGGAGGACAAGATCAGCTCCTGACCCTAAAGCTAGCATTAACCTACTGAGTATTGAGAGAGGCCAAGTGTCCTTAGTATCATTGAATGTGATCACGAGGCCCAAGCTAAGGCCATGAGTAAGGATCTCCCCAAAGAGGGAAAAAGCAATCACCTCTCAGTACAAGGGTAAGGGCCATGCAAGTGCAGTTAAGGTAGAAAAAGGCTCAAATTGGGTCATCATCTAGAGTGGCTCAAATGAGGAGACCACAACTGTCTCCACCTTGACATCATCAGGACCTGCACGGTCAATCTTAAATCCCACTACACCATGGACTAAGGAGAAGGGTAGGACATGTGAAGCATAGCCACAGACAAGATGTAACTCCTATGGGTCAAAATACATACCCCAATCTAGCCATGGAAAAGCAACGCCAGGCAGAGCCACATCGGTTAGTTTGAGAATGTCAAGAAAGATTTGAGCAGTGGCTCAGGAGTAACAGAGGCATGGAAACCATCCATCCTAACCATCAAATCCCAAAAAGGGCCTTAAATCCTCTGCCTACTCTGGAGAGACTCTGGATAAGGGGGATGAGATAGTCGCAAATAGCAACATCATCGAGAAAGTCTCTCCTACATCATAAGATGTTTAATGAAGGCCCTACTTGGCAATAGGCTATATATGAGGACCTTTCATCCTTTACAGGTGTAAAGAACCACAATCTAAATGATTAGCCAACCTCGAGATGTTTTGGAGCTTGCTGGCTTCTTGTCCATAGAGGTGAAAATGCCCATAGTAGCCTAGTTAAGAGGAAACCCCATCCTATGGAGAGATATCTCCAATTGGATGAATGGACAAATGGTCGCCCCAGAAGAGATGACTCTTAAGGAAGTCGAAGCCCTACCCAAAGAGCAAAATTTCTTGAAGATACCAGTCAAGAATCTAGGTCAATACTTCAAGAGTGATGAAATGAATGCTGTGGTTCCAATCTTCTGCCAAAATAAGAAGGCCACGGCAATAGTGGATGCAGAGCGGATGTCAACAATGTCACAAAGAAGTGTTGGGTGAGATGGGGAAAGCCTAAAATGGAGAGCACCGACCTAATTGTAAAACTAGCTGATGGTGCTATGGATCAGCCAGTGGGAGTCCTAAAGGACATAAAGATCAAGCATTCAATCTCACCTACCAGGTTTGGTTTGTGGTGATGGACTTCCATGGGTAGCTAGATGGTTTGTAGTGACGAACTTCCATGGGCAGCCGAATGGCTATGATGTCATACAAGGAAGGCCCTTTATATGTGTTATAGGTCTAGTCCATGATTGGGCCTTGAATAGGATTTATCTACACAAGGATGAGAAAATTGTAAGGGTCAATCTAAAAACTTGGAAATCCCACCCCATGTTCGATAATCTATTTGTAGCTAAGTCAGACACTACCCAATGAACTCTACCCATCAATGTGTTCCAAGCTTATAATGAGAAGGACATGGGAGAGGATCGAGATGAGCACTAGTATGCCCCACTACTAGAGCTTGAATTTTCTCAAAATTGGATGAATGCCTAGCGACCATAGATGCGGTCGAGAAAATAGGAACCAAGATGGTGGCTTATGATCCCAAAGCATCTCCAAAGAGAATTGGCCACCAGAGGCTTGCCTGTAACACTTTACATGCCGTACTGTCACTGAAGACGATGAAGTGACTGCCTGCTATCCCAGAATGGGCTTCTTCGAGCACGTTGATAAATTCGTGTTTGCACACGCACTTGTGCATGATGCCATCCTTGCCCATGTGGTAGAGTTGGCCTGCAATTAGTTGATACGATGCTGTGTCCTTAATGAGTTTATGAGCTCTGTCCTTCTTGAGGGCTTTGTCTAGGGGTAACCTGTTCGCCAAGTAGTGGTCTATTTCGACTGCCCATTCTGAAATTATGTCAATGAGAAATAGGGGAGCATTTGGGAGGTCATCCTTGACTCCTATTGGAGCTTCGCCATTGGGAATCCTCAAGAGGTGATCAGCTAGGACATGGTTCTTTCCTTTATGCACTATGACTGTGAAGTCGAACTCAGAAGGATTAGCATCCACCTTGTTATGCATCCCGTCATGCAGGGCTTGTTAACAAAACATAGTAATGCTTGATGATCAACAAAAAGGATGAACTTGTTGGATAGCAAGTAATTCCTAAACTTCTTAACTATGTAAACCATTGTTGGGCCTTCCCTCTCTATTGTAGTGTAATTAGCCTCGGCATCGTTTAGTTGCCGATTGGCAAAGTACACTAGGTAGTCCAAGTTGTACTCCCCTCGTTGGGCTAACACGCATTTGATGGCAAAGTTTGAGGCATCTATGTGGACATGGAATATTAGATTCCAGTTTGGGGCTTGCAATACTGGCGTTGTGGCCAGAGCTAGCTTGAGGGCTTTAAAGGATTTTTGACATTCCTTGGTTCACACAATACTACTAACAGCTTGTACAATGGTTGGGATATGTCTGCTTAGAATAGGATGAAGCTTTGATAGTAACCCGCTATAATTTGCTGCACTCCCTTGGCATTCATGGGGGGGGGTTAAGAGCTTGATCTTGTTGTAATCCATGGAGATGCCATTCTTGGACACTATGTGACCAAGAATCACTCTGTGTTTGACCCAAAATTGACACTTGAGAGGACTCAGGGATATCTAGTACAACTTGCACCTCTGAAGGACTAGCTTGAGGTATCTTAGCTGATGTCAAATTTACACAAATGTCATCCAAGAAGACTTCTACAAAGTCCCCTTAGGTACTCCTTGAAGACAGTGATCATCAACCATGAAATGTGATAGATGCATTGGTAAGTCCAAATATCATCACTTTGGCTCGATACACACCCCACTTGGTTGCAAAGGTAGTTTTATGTTGATCCTTCAGGGTGATGGATACCTGGTTGTATCTCGAGAACCTATCTAGGAAGTTGTAAGCTTCCTTCCTGGCTACTCTTTCTAGGACATGTTCCATGAAAGGCAATGGGTAGTGGTCATGCCTTGTGGTGGCATTTACCTTTTTCAAGTCTACACATACTCGAATCTATCCATTCTTCTTCAGGACTATCACAATGGGTGACACCCAGTCTGTGTGCTCTATCTCATAGATGAATCCTGGATCTATGAGTTTTTGGATCTCCTCCCTCACTATGAGTGCATATTTGGGATTCATAGGGATGCTGTTGCACTGGCATGACATCATCTAGCATGGGTATTGTGTGCTGCACGACCGTAGTGGGCACACCCTTCACGTCTGTGTACTTCTAGGCCATGCAGTCTTGGAACTCTTGGAGGAGGGCAATTAAAGCATGCTCCTCATTGAGGGTGAGGTCACCTGCTATGTACACTTGTTGTGGGTCCACCCCTTCTCACGCCAGGTTTACTTCCTTAACCTTAGTTGGGCCATCATATCCTTAGAAGCACCCTTCTTCCTAGGTTCTCTTGGCTTGTTGGTATAAGATCTTGCGATCCTCGATCGTGTAGGCCTTGTAATGGGTAGGTACCTATCATAGGTCCTCCTTTTCATGATCCTCCTCCTTCACTCCCCTTTGCGTGGTTTGACCCTTGGCTCTGGTGGGAGACTTCGGGCTTTGGGAACTTAGGAGCTTTGGACTTGAGGGGGGACCTGAGGGAGGCTCCTTCATGGCACTTATGGAGATGACTAGAGAGGTAACTTTACTCAACCAAGATCCGCAATTGGAGGAGAACTCATGGTAAGTAGCAGTGGCACCCACATATGTTAGCCAATGGAGGTCTAATTTGACCCTTATTACCCCCCTGCTCACCTTCCGGGGTTTGAGCATGTTAAACATTCTAAGGGGCACCACTGTACTCAACTCTTTACACCTAGGGGTTGTTCTTTGGAATCCTATTCTTTTTGGGATATCATTGTTTGCCAAAATGTGCATCCAATTTTGAGAGAACTTTGGCTCAGGGAGAGGGGCATCCCAAACACATCTACCTCCTTCCCATTGCCTTCTTTCTCACAAGTTTGGAACAATTTCAGGGATGCAGTCCTGTCGGTTGTGTTGGATTCCACGGCAAATAGGTGTGCTATTGATAGTGGGTGGGCCTTGTATGTATGTAGGTCCACTTGCATGATTTGCTCCTCGTGCCATAAATAGATGTTATTCATGTGCCAATCATGTATGAGTTCAAACATTTATAGGAAGGGCATGCCTAGGATGGCTTCATATCTAGGTTGTTGAGTGAAGTCCTCCATGACCACAAATTGAACAAGGTACATGAAGTCGAATACTTTAATGTTAATATCTGTGAGAACTCCCAATGGTTCAGTAGTTCCACCGTCGGCTAGCTTTACTATCAGATCGGTTTGCTCGAGGGAATGTTTTCCCCACCTCTCAACATTCTTTGGTGCACATACTCATAGCTGCTCCCCCATCCAAGATGGCATCAACCTTTTGGTTCTGGTAGGTTATGGGGATAGTTGCATTAGTATCATTACCTTTGAAGTATTCGCCTAGCTTATTGATGGGGACTTTGGGTAGGTTCTGGCTCTCTTGCTGTGGTTGGTTGTCTTCGAGGTTGGTAGGGCCTTAGGGCAAGAATTGCCTGCTCATCCATTTTGAGAGGTCTTGCCAGAGGGTAGGATTCCCTCTTAACGGGGATGCAATTGGCATCTTGACCTCTGTGGAGAGGAGGGCCGCTGACCTAGCAATATTGCATGGTTCTTGAGAGGTCTCCCTCCCTACTGATAGTGAGTCCTCGAGGTCATAGAGACCTCCTATTTTGCAACATTGGGTCCTCCTGGTGCATCCATTGCACCAAGTTTGAAGCCTCTAAGTTACTGGAGCTTGGTAGCTCCTCTTCTTCCACCCTCTTTGGCACCCTAAGTGCCTTTTCCCCCCTATGAGCAATCAAGTGGTCCAAGTGGATGGTATCTGACCCTTTGTTGACCTTGAGCCTATGTTCAAATTTCTCTTGGCATTCATGTACCAAGTTCTGAGCACCTATTAAGCATTATTTCTCTAAGTCTAGGTCTTTATATGTTCCCTTATAAAAAGGTGGAGATGTGAGGCCTTGGGCCCGCACTATCTTGTTTACATCTGGGTACGCGGGCATACTCATCGAATCATCCTAAGAAAGGGCTTGTATGAAGTTAGAGGAGGTGGCAAGGGTGGTTGTCCCCTCATCTGAACCATCTTGGATGAGCACTTGGTTTATTCCTTGGCCCACCCTGGTGACCTTCTTGGACCTGATCTATGGTGGTTGGGGTGCCTTGAGATTTTGCAGCATAGATGTTCTATCCTTCCTTGCATGCTTCTTTATTTACTTGCCTATGGCCCTTGCTTGCATCCTTGTGATGATGTTCAAGGGGATTGCTGCTACTTGACCCTGTTCAATACTCAGTAAATTGATGCTAGTGCTCTTGAGCGGGGTGGCTGGAGTTGCTAGTCACCATAAGTCTATCCCTATGACTAATGGGATAACTCTAGGGATATATTCTCTATTAAAATACAGAATTGAATTTGAGGCAGGGTGTACCTCCATAGAGATCTCATACATGCACTTGACATCTAGAAGAATTTTGTCCAAGGAACCCGCACGAGGTGGCATCTTGTCCTTGATTTTTGATTTCAACTTGCTGTAGAGATTCACTAGATTTGTTTTGTAGTTGTGATGATGTAACAATAGAGTCAGTGACATTGTTGACTTGTGTTCTCTGTCTAGATGCACTATCAAGTCCACTAGTGAAGTCTATGTGAGATATGGTTGCCTCTGTATTTGTTCCACTCAAGTCGATATATAGTGGTAGCAATTTAGAATTGCATTGCAACATTTTTTTATAGAGCTTCTCATTGTCAACTTTAGTGGTTGTATCTGCTCTGATTGTTGATACATTCCATTTCATTCTCATTGAGAGTGGGTGGGGTCTCTGATTACCGAGTGATATCAATGTTGAGGATGTGGTTGTTTAGCATGGTGTCACTTTGACATGAGCAATGTCCGATCTTTTGCCCATCCTTTTGAGCTACTAGTATTTGTGATCGATTTTGGCATTGTAGAGTGTCACCCTCCTTAATATCTTCATCTTTGAGGTTTCAATCAAACCATGCCTTTCTCATTTGTTTTTGTGTTGTCATGGAATGATAGGCCACTAACCTCATTTTTTGTATGCTTTTCCTTTCTTGAAGGGACACATAATCTCCCATGCATTCTTGCACTGCTATGTGTAGGCTTTGTATGTTAAATTGCAGTGGAACCACTACCTCTAGACCGTACATCAATTGAAAAGGTATAAATCTTGTACTAAACTTAAGCATGGTTTTAATGTCCAAAAGGCTAAATTTAGCTTTTCATCCCATACATATCACTTTGGTTCCACTAATTTGGTTAGGAAAATGCATAGTATTTTGTCGGTGGATTTTCCTTGTCCATTACCCTCGAGATAACAGGCTGTGCTTTTTTATGGAAAACCATAAAGCCAGACAAAATTCCTTGATTACCTCATTAATAAGATATTTGCCTCTATATGCACAATTTCAATCCGACATCCACACCCTGTAATCACATTTTTATACAAGAACTTTGATGTCCTTCTAGCATCTACTTTTCTTATTGCTTTAGCTTCAACCCACTTAATGTAGTATGTTGCCATAATGATGTAGCCTGCATGTGTTTCTTTTGCATCTGGATGTATGGTTTCCACAAAATCCATCCCCCATTTTCCAAATGGCTTCTGTGAAAAAACCAATCTTACATCCAAATGTTTCATTTGATATCCCTCTTGTGCCTCTGGGAATGAGAAAGCTTCCTACATTACCATTAAATGAGAATCGTTTGTAAGCCATTATGCAAACCACCCTTATAAAATCCTTGCCATTACTATGAAAGGAAGTTCTATGTAAGCTAATGTAACTCTTCCCGAATCTTACATTGAGAGAAGGTGTTGATAATTAGCTTTATAACATTCACTATGTGATAAAATGGTGAATGGTAGTCTCATGACTTTCTGATCATGAGACACATGGGCACATGGGTTCCATGGAAAGGTTCACATGGAACATGTCCTTTGTATTTCCCTTCCCTTTTTCCTCAGGTGTCAAACTACTTGTTCCCTTTATTTCTATTCCAAAGTCATTTGCCCAATGGTCTGGTATTCCCCTATCCTTTGGTAGATACTCAGTCTCGTCGAGCTTATTTTTTACACTATCAAGATTTATGGGTGCATGGAAACCAATTATATAATCAATATAGGCAAGGCACTCCCACATTTCACATCATACAGCATTGTAGCCACCACTTTCAACAATTGTCACAACTATTTGCTAATATGGCATGAGAAGAGAGGCAATAAGAAATGGAAAGGTAGATGATTCCATCAGTCCAAAAAAAGTTGTAGAATGCAAAGATAGAGATTCAAAGGCTCAAAGAAAGCATGATAGAGCAAATGAAACAACAAATTCTTATACAAAACTCATACAAAGTTCTCTAGAAAAGTTTAGGAATGATGATGACCCTACAACAAAAGTAGTTGCAACTTGTAGATGCCATGAAAAGTAAGGAAGAGGTAGAGCATTCACTCTACCAATTTCAAGTCTCTTGTCATGAATTGGAAAAAATGAAATAGTGCAGTTAAAAGAAAGCCTACTATAGAAAGATAAAGAAATCTACGAAACAAAAGACACACACACATTGAGTTATAGAAAAGTCTTCGAGATTGGAAACATCAAGTTCAGGCACTAGATCAAGAATACAAAGCATCAAAGGAGCAGATTGTGAATGCCAATGTAGAAATTGATGCACAAGAAGAATTGTTAATGCAGCTACTAGGACTTGATGACCAATTGCCAACACAAACTAAAGAAGCTCAATAGTTCAATCAAGTACAACTTGCCTATACCTCCATATATGGTAAATAATGAGAGAAATGCACTGAGCTGCAAAGTCAAAAGGCAATAATTTACAAACTAGAAATATAGTTATTGAATTTTGCTAATGATGCTCTAGAGGAGTCAATGCAAGATCTCTTGCTCCAAAGCACCATAGCATTGTATTAAGATTTTATTGTAGTCCTAAAAAATGATGATCATCTCAAAGGAAGGGCTTGGATTTAGTCCTAAAAAAAGATGATCATCTCAAAGGAAGAGCTTGGATTTAGTGGATATACTTGCCAGTTAAAATGTTACATAAATTACCTAAATTCAATTGGTACATGCTAGTGGGTGAAGATGCTCTCTAGATTCATGCAACATGATGGATGAAGATGAGAAAACATGTGTCTCTTAGTACATGTAGGCCTCATATGCATCAAACAAAGTACAATAACGATGTTGTGTCTCTCAATACATGCAGGCCTCATATGCATCAAACAAAGTACAATAAAGATCTATAAGCAATTAGTAGGAAGACCTCCCCTTTAAGTAGTATCCGTTCTACTACCTTTGTTGCAACAAGAATTGACATCATCCTTGGGATTTAGTTGCAAATCAATTCCAATATTGGAGTTGACAATGCCATCCAAAATGGAAAAAAGCCTATCTAAAGAATATGTGGTCTACCGCAACTTCAACCTCCCCTATCTCACCATTCTCTTCTCTAATCTCCTACTTTGCTACAACAAAAATTGACATCATCCTTGGGATTTAGTTGCAAATCAATTCCAATATTGGAGTTGACAATGCCATCCAAAATGGAAAAAAGCCTATCTAAAGAATATGTGGTCTACCGCAACTTCAACCTCCCCTATCTCACCATTCTCTTCTCTAATCTCCTAAACATCCCTCCCTAAATCAAGTTCCCATACTTCGTACCTTTCCCAAAATCCAAGCTAACTAATATTCCCTACCATGCCTCTTTGCTCATGCCTCTTGCCATTTCCACCTAATTTAAGAATCTCAAATGTATCACACAAAAATGCCAAACTTGCTTCCACCTCCTATCTACCCCTATAGTTCTTCATCTCCTTTAAGACCACATATTCCTCAGACACCCATTGAATTTCCAATGGAAGACACAATCAATGATTCCAACCATGAGCTTCATGATCTGGATAATCCGAACCAAACACCCACATGGGAGTTGGATAAGGATGCATAGTACACAAATAGAATTCCAATGCTATAGTAATCCCATAGGAGACTTTTGGAGGCAATGTAGTTAAGGGATTTCCATGCACATTCTTCTTGGCATAAGTGACAAATTGGACCAAAAAAATGCATGGTGGACACCGAAGCCACTTATAAAAAAATACCTCCTTGTGTATCTACAAGCACCATGTTCCTTTTTCACACATCCCACTTTTGATGCAAAACCTTGTCCCTATAGATGGGATGCCAGTAAACATGATCCAAACAAGTAAGATGCTACTCATAATTGGCCCCTAATAAATCAACACTCCCAAGTGAAATGGACATTCCAAGAAACACTCATCAAACCCTTGAACTAACATGCATTATAAATGCGAGGTAGCCAAGACAAAACACTCAAGGAAAGTGCCAAATACAATGAAATTATGGCAATAATCTTGGAAGTGTCCCTCACAATTGTTGATGAGCATCTTCCAATGCTTAGCTTTAGTTTGATACTAGCTTCCTAAACATTGAGATTACACACTATGGAGTTCAAGAATTACAAGGAAAAGACAACAAGCTTGACCCATCTATCACTGATGCCAGCTTTACCACAATCACTGGGTCCAAGCAACCATAACACAACATTGACTACAAACTCATGACTGCAAACTCAAGCATAACCTGAGGATGGGCAATAAAATTTCTCCAAGGGAGTTGTTAACCTTGCATTAGCAAGGGTTAAAAGCACATCCTCTTTTTCACCTAAGCAAACACTAGAGGTATTGCTTTCCATGCTTTATCATACACCTCTCACTGTAATACAACCCGAGGACATATGCTACATTTGTGAACACCTATGCTACATGGCCCAAGCAACATCAGTGATGACTAGATGTTGATTAACCACATACGTTCACAATAGTACGATCTAGTAAGTTTATTATGACTTGTTTATCATCTTAATATGTGCTAGATTTTGGTACAACATCTTTAGATATGTTATAATCATTTTTTGTATTATTGATTTGGTTAATAGGGTTTATACAGACAAATGCACTTGGTGACAAAGTGATACATGCTTTTGAGATGATCAATATCAGTTACTTCTCTATGGTGGTGGTATAAAATAAATTTGCCTTGTCTTAAAGGAATATAATAAAATTTTAAATTATCCAATAGTGACACAAAACTAGGATATGCATACAATAGTAAGTCCATTATATAGACTCATACCAAAAGCCACATCATGCGATCAATGAGCTCTTGGATATTTTTTTTGTTCAAGATTATTGGGTCTTCAATATTTTTTTTGGGATAGGGAAGAATATAGGTTGTGCCCTCAGGAAAGAAGACAATGTGTAGCTATTGAGAAAGATCCTTTTAAGTGTCATTCATTTTGTAATAATTGTCCACTGTTAATGATTTATCAGATGCACTAGGGTGTGGGAGCAAAGTTTAGCTCATAGGGTGATAAAGTGCAGCTACATTTTGGAGAGCCCCAACCTTCCTATAAGGATAAAGAATCCGAGTTGGTAGAGCTAGAAGAGGGAAAATTCCCTAAAGTGGTGGGAGCATGGTGGTCCCTCAACTAAAGGGTAATAGGATCAGAGAATGTTGAGAAGTGTGCTGATGATGACTAGCTTCTAGATGTTTAGAGTTGTGTTGTTGTATTAGATGTATTGACTCTATATACATTTGATTAATATAAGGCTCTCCTTGTTTGCTTTCATGTGTCATTACAATTAAGCTTTTTGCAATTCTTGATCAATTATTGCTTTTATTTTGAATAATTTAAAAATGTAAAATTGCAATGTTTGTCGATCAATATATTAAGTGAATACACTTTAATTTATTTTATTATTAGTTTTAAAAATTATAATTAATAACATAATAATTAACCATTGATATATTAATACTTTCATTTCATCTTGTTTTATCATTTATTGTAGATCAATAGTTGCTTAAGTAGAGGTTTCCAATTTAAAAAGTATAACATGATTTGATGCCTTGAGGTTTAGTAATAAATCTAGTGGAATGAAAGATTTCAATTATAAAATGGTTGAAGTATGCCACCCTTTCAACAATTTTTTTTGTCGCACAAAGGCTGAGTGGCTTATGAAAGGATGAAAACACAACGTCAAAAATTGCAAAGGCCTCCACCCTTGCAGCTCACTTCATTGCACGAGGGCTTTGTCACCCATGAAAGCACGACTCCCCAACATTTGGAACAGTGGTAGAAGTCATTTCTGCAGCTACATCCAAAACAAAATACCAAAATCTTTCAAATATGTATTGACTCAATTGTATAATTGGATCACACCAAAGGCTTTGAAATTTGTTATAGTCCACACAGAGAGAGAGAGAGAGAGAGAGAGAGAGAGAGAGAGAGAGAGAGAGAGAGAGAGAGAGAGAGAGAGAGAGAGAGAAGGAGAGAGAGAGAGAGAGAGAGACACACACACACAGACTCACCTCACATACACATGGAAGGGCACTCTAATGTATGTGTTGAATGAGTTGTGTGATTGCATATCAAATTGAAGGCACGTCAATCCTATGCTTAGATGTTCAAAAAAAGGACTTATTCCTAGCAAGCCTAGGACAACTAAACTGTCAAACTATCACATACAAAGTAATTTGCCAATGCCATGACCCATGTGCAACGATACATATGCACTTCTACACATGCATAAGTTTGGAGAATTGCATCCCCTTGAAAGGCCTAAATTGTGTAAAGCCTTTATGGATTGTTACAAATATTTTTCCCATTACAACTCTAAGCTTTTGTAAAACCACCCCTCAACTTTCCTACATGGTTTTGCTTGTCTTATGTAAGGTTATGTAAAACTCAGCTGCATGGAGCACCTAGAGATGTGAAATTTCAGCTCCCTAGAGCACTTGCCAAAATTTTAGTCCCATTGAAAGACTCTAGGGACCTACCTAACGGCATTTTTTTAAATCGCAACAATATCTAGGTAAATACATGTATGCCAATGCAAATGCATAAGCACATATGTCAATGTATGACACTTAGAATCCAAAGCGCCTAATGTCAATGACGATGCATAACATCAAGGTCCATCACTCCAAAGCACATAATGTTAGCGACGATGCATAACATCAAGGTCTAGCACTCCATCACTACTCTCTCTCTCTCTAATTGAAATGTTACCATAGAATACTTTTCAAGACCAAAATACTCCCAAATTGAAGCATCTTAAACCATGCAAATGTAGCGGCCCTCATAGTTCTTGCCATAAAGCAAAATAAAGCATCCCATAAATCACAATTGTCTATGTTACGGGAACTACCCTCCCCCCAAACTAATGCTTGTATTTTCTTACATGTGCATGCATGCGAGATAGAAAGAGAGAGAGAGAGGGAGAGAGAGAGAGAGAGAGAGAGAGAGAGAGAGAGAGGGAGAGAGAGAGAGATCTAATCAACCAACTACATACGGATCTATGCCTTAAAGGAAAAATGGTTTAACTAAATGACACATGTATCATGCTCTGACCATGGGACAATAGATGAATGTCAATCTAATGTGCCCCAAGGAAGCAGAGAATTCAAAAAAGTAGAAACCATGGCATAGATTGTGTAAAGCCTTTAATCTCTCCATTGCACCTTTAAGCTTTTGTAAAACTACACCTCAACTTTCTTACATGGTTTTGTATGTCTTATGCAAGGTTATGTAAAACTCAAAGTTTACCATCGCAAGAAATAATGTCTATATAAATGAATATATGCAAATGCAAATGTATAACAATTGCATAAGCATTTATGCGTACACATATGGTTTTGGTTGCCTTATGCAAGGTCATCTACCTAACGCGTTTGATATAATGGACTTCTACATGGCAACATAATAAATCTTGGGTTATGAGATACATTAGTTTGATTAACAACATGAAATGTATGAAATTATCTAGCACAATAGTTTGATTAACAACATTAGTTTAACCTAGCACAATAGTGTGGTATTATTCCCTAGGATTTTGTTAGCATCATGCGACCTCTCCTTTGGTGTTTTCTATGTCCGAGCAACCACACTCCACAAGTTCTTCTACATGAATAGAAGTCAGGTTGCCAATTGCCAAGAAGGAAAGTTTCTGCCATTAAACATCACAAGTATCCCACTAGCCTTTTCGTTCTCCATAATCATTGGTTTAAAATCTCAAGGAAGCACACCTCTGCTAGTAGAACTAATGGTGAACGTCTCCTAGTTGCACCCCGACTGCTTCGTGGTTTTCTCATCTCCCTTAGCATGATGGGCAATGGACGAACACTTAATCAACTGCGCAATATGATCCTCTTGGACATGGACGCTTTGATTTACCCTCATAGTCTCCTCTCAACACTGCTCTAATACCAACTGAAAGAATATAGAGACTCACAAGTCTTCACATGAAATGATAAATGATTTTACATAAAATGATGAGACTAATACTGAGTCGAGATTGCATGACAAGTGCAAAATACATAGCTTGTATTATGAAATAACTAACGACCTCCATGCATCCCTACTGGGCTTGTTATGGAGCTTTACAAGCTCTAATAGATGGCCACATAGGCTCACAAGTCTATGGACTAAGGAGGCGGCACACAGCTGTAATCTCTCCCTCAACAATAAGATAGAGAGCTGCTACACAAGTAGCTCAATACAAAGGCTCTAGCAAAGGCCACTCAAGCCGAGAGCAATGCTTGGTAGATGGCAATACATGCCTTAGATACCAAATGCTTCTACATAAGAAGCACAAAGACCCGAACTACTCACTGTAGATATAGATACAAGGCTCCTCCTCCAAATCGACTTCGGAGGTTGACAAGTACCAGTAGCTCGCTCCAATCTTCCTTCAACTTTAGAGGTAGCATAAGTGCATCTCGTAACTCCTAAAGTCACAAAGAGGCAGTCTGTCTGACTCTCATGGAATTGAAAAGGATCACAAACCATGAATTATGCCCCAAAAGAGTGGAAGAGAGACTTTATGTTCATAGTTTTGCATGTCCATGCACCACGTGTCCTAAACTACACTTAACCCAAAGATCTCCCATGAGGGTGAATTCCTAACATCTCTCTCTCTCTCTCTCTCTCTCACACACACACACACACACACACACACACACACACACACACACACACATACACACACAATAACACACACTCTCTCTCTCACACATTGCACCGAGCTTGGAGAGTTGGAGTCACGGGCTATAGAGCTGAGGAGTTTGCACAGTGTAGAGGTCGAAGGAACGTACAAATGGATCACAATCAGACTCAGCTACACGTGGGAGCTAGAGAAAATGTATGGGTGGGAGTTGGAGAAGTCAGACTCTCAGACGCTGGAGCTGGAGTGTTGGAGGCAAGATTGGACTATGAGTCTGCGAGGAGAATGGAGTAGGAGCTGTGGGATACTCCTAGAGCCTTCGAGGACTACGAGACTAGGAGCCAAACTCAGCCAGTGCAAGGACTGGGAGTAGAATGAAGCATGGACATTGGAGCGGGTGCTGACTCTAAGGCTTAGTGCACACACAGATGGGAATGTGCCACCAATGGAGGCTGGCTCCAATATCAAGGCAAGGTTAAAGTGCCACTGATGCTAGAACTAGCACATCCATTTTGGAGGTTATAGATTTGAGCATTGGGGCTCAATTTCGTATCCAACCAATCCCGGATTGCCAGTTGGCTATGAGCATTGTTTTCAATGCCCCTCCACCAGTCCAGAGCCTCTGCCCAGCCAATAAAAACATTGCAGCTCCCTAGAGGTTCGTCAACTCTACAAGAGTGCATCTCTCTGCAGGTAGTCAACATGCATTAAATAATTTCCCTCCTTTGTTCACTCGTAAAAACTCATTGAAACTCCAAAATCGCACCAAATGCGCATTTTTGGCCTCATGGGCACAGACTCTAAGGGTCGAGTGTGTGCACAACCCAAGAAGGAAGTAATGGGATGGTGGCATTTTTCGTCACGGTGGATGGTGACGTTCCTGGTGATAATTGATGGCATAACAGGGCAACAGTAGTGTTTTCCCTCCTTGCTCCCCTTGCAACACGTGGCATTATTGCTCTTCCTCCCCTCATGACATGTGGCAAGGTTGGCTCCCTCCTCTCTCCTTAAGATATAGTATAGAAGTATAGATATAGATGAACCAGCCGTTACTCTCCTTGCACACTTCACCTCAATGGATAGTTTGCAAAGACTCATTGCATTTGAGTTCCTGGAGCAGAATGATATCCAAATTGACCTTCTTCACACAGCCGACTTCCTTCAAATTCTCAATGTGAAAGGAGAATCTGATGATCAGAACAGAAGAAGTCCCTTCAGGGTTTGAATTGGATCCTCGGCAGTGATTGGAATATGACAAAAAGGGTATAAGACTGTTCACATGGTGGGCAATCTATTGCAAGTAGTGAGAAGGTTGCCTAGGTATATCTAATCCTGGCATGGGGGTTACTTGATATTGTTGATCTTGCTGAAAGTAATATAAGTGGCTTTTCCTAGAACAACAAGAGAATGAGCAATGAATTTAGAGCAAGTAGGATAGATAGAATCTATGTATCTTATGAAGGATGGTGACAGGTCTCCTTTCAGAGGTCGATACCTTCTTTTCTCATGCATTTCTGATCATTCTCCCATCGAGTGGTTCTTTTCAATTCCCTATCAAATAGGTAGATCTCTTGATGTATCCTTCAATTTTAATAATAAACTCTTGAGTTGTAAAAGATTTTGTAGGATGATTAGAAGATCGTGGAACATTACAGGCCAGCAAGGGTCTTCACACATGCAGTCGTTGGGATAGGGTCATTCGTGCCATACACACCAAGGCTAAAGGACGGTGTTTAATAGAAAAAGCTAAAGCCAAGCATCTAGAAGACACTATTCAATGTGCTTATACCTCACTTAAGGTTGATATGGATGCCCATTCTAGAGATTGTGTAGTGAGTACGTTGTTGGCTTGGGGGGTTCACTATATGTAAATCCTCTATAACACGTGCGTTCAAGGCCTAATTTAAAAGTCCAGTATCTTGGAATTTTCCATGAATAAAACACACACTTTTTTTATTCAATCTAATACCCCCTTTAAATAGGACCCTTCTGTATGTTTAAAAAAATTTGCAAAAAAGAGATTTTTAAAATCCCTTTTGTTGATCGCACGTGCTATGCTTACATATTTGTGAGTGACCCCCCCCTCCCTGGAGGCTGTTGGTCGAGGCAGAGGCTGCCTTACAGCAAATTGAGCTAAAAAAGGTTGAAGATGCAAGAGCTAAAAGTAGACTCCTTTGGCTCTCAGTGGGAGATTGTCCATCTAAGACGTTTTTCTAAGCTGTGCACAGGAAATACATCAGGAAGACGGTTGACAGGATCAGAGATAAAGATGGCAATGTACTAACCAAATTTTGGAGTATTGTTGATATGTTTTGCAGGGAGTTAAGATCAATTGTTAGCTTGAAGGTGACAAGGACCTTGGATGGCAGGAAAAGATTAATTTGGTTCTCTCGGACTGTTCCATCAGAATCTCAGAAGGGGAAAGGTCCCTCCTACCTAGCCAGGCCATTCTCTCTAGAGGAACTATGGGATGCAGTTTTGGTCATGGGTAAAGAAGAGTCCCCCAACCCTGACGGTTTCACCACAGAGTTTTTAATTTTATTTTGGGATTTAATCAAGGCAAACTTGGTTGAGATGGCCAATGAGGTGTGGCATCAAGGAGATATCACAAAAGATGTCAACGTCGGGGGCTGGTCAAACTCTTCTCTAAGAAACAAACGAGACTAGTCATTGGAGACTGGCATCCTATCTCCATGTTGAATTCGTCTTACAAAATTATTGCCAAGGCTTTAGCTTTAAGAATCAGGAGAATGTGCTCACAGATTATCAATAAGGAGCAGAGTCCCATTGATCACAAGGGTTTGCTCACATTGAGGCTTAGTGGCCAGAACCTAGGTACCCAGGGCTGAGATGTTCTTATGAAGGATGGTCCACCCTCATAGAATTGTTCACGTAGCCTTGTAGGTTCCTATCTGAGATGGGTACGAGATTGTTTAGAGCGGTGGGGGGTGTTGCAGTCCTTCAGCCACTCTATTTTGCCTAGTAAAGGGATTGACTAGGTTGGGATCAACAAACAAGCTGAATCGTCCCATGAGATTGGAGAATGACTTCCTCAAATGCAAGGCTATAGTGGAAGGAGTGGAGGATTGGGGTCTTACAGAGCTAGAGTTAGGAGCCATGGAGGCCCCAGGATCTAAGTTCAAGTTTTCCCCCATTTCAACTTCGAAGCTCATAGCATCCTCCGATCTCGAGGACTCCATGTGTGCGGGACCGTATACCGAGTATGAACTTAAGGTCAAGATCTCGGATGGAATTAACAATGTGGCATTAGATGGACAGCTAAGATGTTGTTTGAAGTGCTATCCTTTGGTTCGAGTTCAATACTGATAGCAGAAGTGAGAGAGGGAGAGAGACAGGAGTGCACACGATATAGCTACCTGTACACAGTCGCATTGAACATGAACATGAAGATATACATGTAGACCCCTTAGGGTTAGGATTAGGGTTTTCCCTTAATGCCCTAGAGGTATGGTGCAACTTACACCATCCTCAACACCCCTTGATAAATTGCACTGGGTAAGTAGAGGGTGCACGTACAAGACCTTTTTGTGTTTTGTTTGGTGCATACGATAGCATCCAAAATTGGAAAAGAAAATTAAAAGAAATCAGAGTAGTATGTGCATATGTGAGCATAGTGACAACATAGTGGAAGCCTTGTACAATGAGTATAACTTATGATCCTATACATAAAAGCCTTGTACAATGAGTACAACTTATGATACTATACATAACATGGATTTCTTTCTCTTAAGTTGTGGGTCATCCTTCACATTTCAGAACGAAACCTAGAAAATAGGCCAAAGGGAAGAGGAAGGAAATATGCAAAAAGCAAAGTCCTCTTGGATCAAAGACTAATTGATTAAAAGATGATTGCATGAAGAATCATGTGTATGGCTGTGTACTGAACATGTCAAATTTGAACATGTCATGAGTCACCGTGGACTGTGCAGCTACTCTAAAGAAGAGGCATCTGGATGTGAGGCTAGTCGATGTATCTATGGCGATGTGATCCGGTAGGTTGTGACATACAAGAGTGTCACCAGACCAAAAGAGCTGATAAAGCAATGTGTGAGGTATGCTACAATAGAAGTATGCTATCAAATGATGCAGGGTCATATAAGACCACATAATTGGTGTGAACAGAGTGATTCAGGCTGCATAGAAGCTGGGGCCAAAGGTACAGGTGTGATACACTGTTGTGCTGATGAAGAATAGACTTGTAAATTTGACACGGTATGGCAACCTGACAAATATGTATGCTCAATTGTCATGAGCTAAAGATCGCGTTGTCTGATTTGTGCCTAGCTAAACATCCATCGGTATGGGATGTATCATCTATCAAAGGCTGGTTGAGAAGGAGGTGATAGTGTAAAGGCCTACAAGCCTGAAATACAACTTAAAAATCACAAGATGTCCTTGAGGCATATGCAATGTCAAATGCTAATGTTGGGAGTGATTTGAATTCGTGGATCCAACCACTGATTTGCATCAAGTATGGATAGTATACGATAGCCTTAAGTGCATGCTAAAACAACGAGTCTCCCCAAGTTGCACTATGGTTGAACCTGATGATGTCTACTACACTGGGGGGGTAGGACTGCACTAATGCATCAGTATCCTTGTGCTGAGGAATGATCTATTGATCGAAAGAGGTGGTGGTGGTGATAACTAGATCCAAGGGAGGTGCAATGCGGCATGATTGAGCCGATGCTGGAATGTCCTGAAGACTAATGTGTTGATTTGAACTGCTCATGCAATTTGTGTCCAAGGTATGCTCTATGTTAGAGGTGAAAGCATCAATGATGGATGCTAGAATGGAATCACCTGAAGAGATGAATGTACTATGGCATATATCTTTGCATGCTGCTAGAGATGTGAGTGCCTCATACTGAGGACTTACTTGCTGAAAAAATGCATGATTTGCTAAGTATCTGCATCATCTAGCATGACAGTAAACGGAGTCAGATCCATGCATAAAAATGATGGCTATGCATCATAAGAATCAGTCTGCACTGTCTTGGCTACTCCCTACACACAGTTGTCATCATTCAATTACAAGCTTGATCCTTGGTATACACACAGTTCTTCCACCATGACTGAATTCTTGACAGTTCACCATAAGCCCCTAGTGTGGCAACTCACACATAGTGTTCTCATGGTGGGTAGACACTCTCACTGGTACATAGGTAAGCCTCTTGCATAGAGCACCAGACCACCTCCAACATGGATCTATTCACATCACACAATTGATGATACACCAGTCATGACTCCAGATGAGATCCGTGAGTGGAAAGAGAACCTTCTTTGACCATTTACTACCACAAGGTATGTATTAATCTATGATGTAGACTCGAGCCTCATCGGTCTTGAGCGATTGGACATAGATTCTTTGGATGTCAACATGGATCATCCCACACTTTTGGTAATCCCTCAATATGAGGCACATTTGGTAGTAAGCCCTCAACACGAGGCACACTTGATGACAAGCCCTCAGTACGAGGCTATACAAGGCTGATGTATGTGTGCAAGAACCAATGCCAAAAATAGTCAACAAATGTGACTATACATGGGTGGCATATGTGCGTGTAAGAAGAATGCAACAATCCTAAATTCAAGGAGAACTTTGCCAAGTGTCATGCTGTTGTGGTGAACTACTAATGCCAAGAGAACTAAATTGGTGTCAGATGTGAATGTGAATACTGATGATGGATCTGATGGGATTGATGCCGCTAAAAACTAATCATGTAATGTGGCAATGGTTGACTTGGCTTGGTGGAGTTGAATCTCTTCTATGGTGGTGCTAGTCTACAGCTAGACTACAAGTCGAAGTGTCAAATGCAGCAAATGAATTTTATCGTGTTGGATGTGTTGCAATGGATCACGAGGTGGTTTCAGTGATGAGGATTCAATGATGCTGGCCTGTGGAAATGTCAAATGGTATATCTGAGATTCTTGGCACATAGAGCATGAGCTGGTGAGCATTTTTGCTTTTTTAATACTGCTAAATTCTGACTAGATTAAAAGTTATGGCTCTCAAAAGAATAGGCCAAACTTTGATCAAGGGGAGTGGTCAAAATGATGATGTGGATGCAGTGAGTGGCAGTGGGACATGGCAATGGTGGTCACATGCTGCTTACATGGTTCTGCCTGTGACAGGGCAAGGGTGCCTAGCTGGCATTGATGAGGTGTTAGGCTGAGGTGGAATGCTAACTGGACAACTGATGATTGATTGTGCTATTGATTTGGCACGTTACCACATGGCAAATTCCTTGATTCAACCTTGTAACCTAACTAACCCTACCTCCATTGACTTGACCAAGCCCAACTCAGGGTTGTCTGAAGCTAACCCAAGTAAAACCATATCAAACACGTGTGATCTTGTTGAAGCATCCCTTAAACCTAAGGTTATTTTCAGTAACCCTTGGTGTAAGACTATATGCCACATGGCAAAAGGAGATTCAAAGAGAGAAACTCTGGAAGGAGGTGCATGGCGATGCTGAGATCGAGGCGATGTGTAGCATGGAGCATTTGGTGATGTAGAGCATGGCATGGAGGTGAGTATCGCTTGTTAGAGTCTGTCGTTGCATGAAGATGTAGGAGTAGTACAACTCATTGAGAGTAGTGGAGGCTGGAGCTCATGTAGAGGCATTGTATGCCAAGAGTTGGGGAGCCATGGAGGTGGATGCCTCATTGCCATTGCTATGATGTGGTTGCAAAAGTCTCCGGGTTGACATTGGAGAAGGTGGTCAACATTGTAGTTGAGGAGCCATGGGAGGTTGCTGCTCTGAAGTTGCCTTTGCTATTGCGTGGAGCGGTCAAGTGCTTGATGTTAGAGCTACTGCTTTGGAGCCACCTTAGTTGGAGGTGCATCAGCTAGAGATGGTGATGCAGACCATTAGACGAGGAGGAGTTGCTGCATAGGTGTTGTAGATAGGTGGCCGTTGAGGGCGTTTGTCTTGCGTTGTGGCATTGAAGCCATCCTATGGATGGCACTAGAAAAGATGCACCATTTGCTGAGGAAGGAACCTCTAATTTTCTGTTGTGGATGTCGACTATCATTTGCATGCTATAGTGCTGACCTGGAGGCATCGTTGCTGATTTCTTTAGAGCATTACGGGATGTTGGGAGCTCGTTGCTCTTGTTCATATAGGTGGGAGCTGTCGATGGTAGTGGCTTTGATGCTCTTCATGACTATCATTTGATTTGTGTTATGGTAGTTGTGAGCTCGACTGCAACCTCGCTTGCTAATACCATCGATGCTATGCTTATGAGCAGAAGGTAGTTGCTTGTGTTGAGGCTTGCACAATAGAGAAGTTGGATGGCTTAGAGAAGCAACACGACTGACTGAGTAATTGTGTTATTTGTAAAGTAGTGACTCACAATCTAGCTCAGTTCGCCAACTAGTTTTTTGTGCTCTTTGAAGACTTTTGAGTTTTGGTGCAAGGTTTGTGAGCACAAATGTGAGTTACATACCTATTCTACCTACTCAAAACAATAAAGCACAAAAAACAAGAACTTAAAAGCTTCAAACATGAGATTTTTGAAGGGGGTGGCTAAGAACTCACTCCTATGTCAACTCAATCTAATACAAACTCATTTTTTAGTGCTTTTAATTGAGATGTGACACCACGCTACACTTTAGCAATCATCCCAACTAGCTTTTCCTACAATGTGACAATAAACAACACCAAAAACAAGCTCAAATGTGTGAAAAACACTCTATGGATAGAAGTGGCTGTTTTTACTTTTCCTACTCCAAACTCACAGTTTCCTCCTTCATACCTAGCCTATACTCCATTAACAACACTTCTAGATAAGCTAGGAGCATTGTGCAATGGGCAGATAATGATAAAAGCTTATCTCAAATTCCCTCGAAAGAGTGCCAAAAATGTGTTGTCCGAGTGGTTACTCACGTGTTGTGGGGATCTTGGAAGAATTCCGTCAAAGCCTCTACTCCCAAACAAATCCTTGTGGGAGCTTTGTATGCGCAAGCCTCATGCTTGTGTGTCTACTAGATTGTGTGTGAGTGATTCGATGAGGGGAGAAGAGAGAGGGGGAAGGGGAGAGGGAAAGGGAAAAGGGGAAGAGAGCAAGGGGGAGAGTGGCAAGCACAAGACAACTTAGCAAGAGGGAGCAAGAAGGCTTAATGTAAGAGAATGAAGAGAAAAAGAGAGCTTCTATTCCAAAACTTGCAAGTACAGAATGAAGACTAAAGTTGAACTTTTGTCCATATATACATTTCCACCTTTTGAAGGGAGGGCTAACCCTTGTACTCTCATGTACCTCTTTCATTTTAATTTTACAACCACTTGGGCCCATTTGGCTCCAAGGCAAATATCATATTCTAATCCTCACGCTCTCTCCTACATCTTTGCTTACTTTACATGGTTCCACATGAAGTATTAACCATGGTGGCAATTAATATACTCTTCCTAGAGCCACATTGTCGGCCCCAACCAATGATGCCTCACTAACTGTGAGCACATATTTCATTAATATTGGACTCATATGTCTACATTTGGACTAATCCCAAAAATCCTTCCCAAATGAAAAGTTTACTTTATGAAAATCTCATTTGAGAATCAAAAGTTTACTTTTTGGCACTGTCATTTTCACATAATAAATTTCACAATCTCTCTCTATAATGTTACATATGATAATGAAATAATTGCTATTAAATCCTACTTTTATACTTCTTGTTGTTAAGAATCCTATTCATGTTAAAAGAAATTCATGAGTTATTAATTTAAATCCATGAAAAACCACTTACAGAATAAATACTTATTAATTTAATTTAATCTAAAAAATGCACTTGAAATCCAATGTAGAAAACTATAACACTCTTGGAGATTCAAAAAATTAAAAGGTTTAAATAGAAAAGAGAAATGGAAGACTCTTTTGTACTCCAAAAATAGTAATAGCTATGCTTGCAAGTTTACACTATCATATGTTTACAAGAAATATTGCTCTCGATGAGTCCTTGTACAAAGGAGTCTATCATGGCCTTTTCAATAATTCAATTCTTTACAATGTGTTAAGTACAAATGGGTGACCCTAACATTTGCTTATTTTAATATCCAATTCATCATCACTTGTTGCTTGCTGGACATCTTCATTCACTCTTGTTTGACCACCGTCATCTCCAGTCTTTATTGATGCTTGAATATGGTATTTTCATGGTCATTCTTCATTTGTGCTATCTCCTTCTACTTCCTCCTTAGCAAGCATCTTTAAAAACTCCGTAATGTGCAAAATAATTGGTAGCGGTATTTTTATTTTTTCTTTTGCATCATACCCCATGTGCTTCTTTATTTTCTTTGTCCTTGATTTCCAAGATACTATGATTGTCTTTGTGGAAAGCTCTGAAACTGCTTCATGGTTTGGGACCCATTCATTTTTCCGCAATCAGTATATAGTGTATTGTTACCCTGGTTCTCCTTCCTACCCCTTGGCTCATACCATCGTGTTGTAAATGTTGTAGCTCTCCCTTGGTTATCCATGCTCACATCCACCACTTTTGCAACCCATAACTTCACATTCTCATGTTTATTGTCCGATGGTCGAACTGCAACAAAACAATGGATGTCTATGTCCAGTTTTGGCATAACATCTCTCTTCTTTGGCCCATAATATGGATGTGGGAGTAGCGATTCAAACTCATTTTCAAAGAGATCAAACGCTGGGTGCAAGTCATTACCAACATCTACCAAAATAAAGGCCATTCTACCTTAACATCATCTTCTCACATTTTCTCAAGGTCCTTTATCAAAAATGGTAGGTCTTCCTAATTACAATAGTAGTATGTTCCTTCCACAGAGGGCTTTTAATCAGGAATCTATGAAACATTTCCTCTTTGTATGTAATAAAAGATTTTAAGCCTTCTATTTCACCTTTGGATTTCTCGTCGAATTATTTTATAGAAGCCCATGTTGGATGCATTTCTTTGCTTGGAATTGAAGTTAAGAGACTGTAAGGTTCTTGGGTTCCCATGTTGTATCATGAAAATAGTGTTGCCACTGTATCACTAGTTTTTCATCCTTTAAGAAAAAGCAAAAGTAGTGTGGAGCACTATGACCAATCAGGGCATCACCACCTATTTGTATGAAAGGTAGAATAAAGCTCTTCCAATCATACATCCTTTTAACCATGGAGCATATTGTACCTTACTTGGGGCCACGAATTTGCCTCCCACATTTTCTTATCAAGGCATCCATTGTCTCCATGTCCTTGTGTTTTACTCTCTTGAGACTGTGCTAAAAACCTGATTGATATCCTCATATGTGTGTCCAACCAACAAAAACCCAACTTCAATCTCATTGAAGATTCAATGAGCAATTAGCATTGAGCAAAATGCAAGGAAGAGTACATTCTTATTCTCTTGTCCACAATTGTCTACCTGTATTCTCAAATTTGCTGCTGGTAGGCGACCTTTTTTGGCATGTACATTGTGAATTGCCTTCATAATCGACGCTACAACTTGATTGCTATCATGTAGATGCAAGGAATCAATCCATATGTCTACAAAAAACTTAAGTCCATGCAGTAACACTCCACATGGATGTGTCAAAAAGTATTTTTATTGTAGCTTAGGTGGAGTGTTAATGAATTAAGGTAATGTTGTTGTATTCTGGTCCATACCATCTACAATAACGCACATGTACTCATTTGGATGAGAAATAGCTCGCTCCTTCCAAAATGCATATTTTAGTCTAAAATGCCAAACAAGTCCATGATGAAATTCTCTTTTTTTTTTGCATGATTACTGGAGACATTGCACTCTCAAATGCTCGCTCTAGAGCATCACAATCACTACACTTTGACATATTTTGCCTCTTTGGGATTTTAATATGTCCAAAGCTCTTCTTCCAAAGAGTATACAAATTGTGAAAATATGTTGGAGCATGCCCTCTTTGCCTCTGTGTTTCTCCAATAGACTTAAATACTTCTTTTTTTGCCATACCTATTGGAAGTTACATTTCAGATAGATGGGGTTGAGGTAAAGCATTTTCATGAATGTAGTCTTTTAAAATTACTATTGCCGAGACTGTTGAGGCTCTTGTTTTGGGACTTCATATGTTTCCATGAATGTTGAATTTTACTCTATACTTTGCTTTATTAGCCAAATCCCAGTATGTGCCATGTGATAATCCTATAGGAATGCGATATGCATTATTGCAAATACTTTTTCCATTTATAAGAGGCTTAATTTGTTGTCCAAAACTTTGCTTTTTCATGTCATTTACCAAAAAGCAAGAGAGCCTTGTGAGTAGGTACTCACTTCTTTTGCTCCCTCTCCTTTGCCACATCTATTCTCTATGCCCCTTGATGTCATATAAGTTAATGGAACACATTCATCTGTGCTTGCAACATGTATATTGCATTGATTTTAGCATAACTTTGTGGGGGACTCATAAGGTCCCCCCACTTTGTGTAGGGACTCATGAGATTCCCCCACTTTGTGTAGGGACTCATGAGGTTCCCCCACTTTGTGTAGAGACCTAAGAGATCCCCTCAAAAAGTGGAGGGACTCTTGTCTAAGAGGTGCCCTACAAAAGAGGTCCCACCTTGGAGGTACCTACGGATTGTGTAAAGGCCAACATGTATAAATCTCTCTTAATGGAATGAAGCTCCCACTCTTTGGGGTTCTATGTTCAAGCTCACTATTGTGTTCATGTGATTGATCTCATTGCAACCATTCTTCCTTATACTATCATGTTGTAGCATGCCCTTACCCTCGCACTCCCTACCCTTGTACTCCTTGCTCCCATCTCCTCCCCCCACTCCTCCTCCTCCTCTTCCCTTTTCTCCTCCCTTCTCCTCCTCCTCCTCCCTTCCTCCTCCTCCTCCCTTCTTCCCCCTTCCTCCTCTTCCTCCCTCCTCCCTTTCTCCTCCTCCTCCTTCCTCCTCCCTTGTCCCTCCTCCTCTCCTCGAAGTCGTGAAGGAGACTAGCTCTCCACTCCTCAACCCTAGGCTCCTTCTAAATCCTATAGCCTTCTTTGAACCCTGGAAGTCGTAGATAGCTCTCTCAATTGCAACCCCCTTCTAAACCCTTGAACTCTCTTGGAGGCAAGAGCCTCCATCTAATGTTGTTATCAAGCCCACCCACACATGAGATCTATTTTCCATGCTTTAGCTTACACCTCTCACAAGAGTGAGGGTGTTACTCCCAAAGTAAGGTCATCCATGATAATCTTTAGGCCATTTGAAAGTAGACTTATGAATTATTGTTCATGAATCTTTGGTAACTACTGGGCACATTGTGCAATCCAAAAGGCATCACATGGATACCAATGACCCTTAACATTGATATGAATGTAGTTTTTATTTTATCTTCTAATGCAACCACTATCCAATTGTAACTCGCAAAGTAGTCCATGAAACTAGGTACAATTCCTTTAGTGATATTTGATTAGAAATCTAACTAATGAAAGGAAGAGGGTAAGAATCAAGTACTGGTACTTTGTTCAATTTCATATAATCAATGCAAACTTTGACTATCATTGATCTCTTCTTGGGAATAATTACGACATGTGAATACCATTTAGAAAAATTAGGTTAGCTTATAGTAGCTTCATTATGTTAGAATAACATAACAGTTAAAGCTTGTTTGCTAGTCTTTTTATAGGTTGTTGAACTCGCTCTCATTGGGTCTTAGTGGGATACTATGAACCACTTTTGATGCATGGAATCCCTTAAGGTCTTGATAAGTCCATGAGAACACATTACAAAAACTCTACATATCTATATCAGTTGGCTTGGTAGAACAAGATCAAGGTGTGCTCCTATTTGGATGTTTGTAATCCCCTCAAGAATTCTTAGGTTGATGGTTCTATCAGCCTCCCTTATGATAGGCTCCTTGCAATCAAGGGTTTTGAAAAATCATTTCTTCCATTTCACTACTACAAAACTAGGTAGAAATGGTGCCCAAAAGTGACATTTCTTAAAACAAGTTCTTTGCACCTAGACCATTAACACTATCTCACCCATCCACAAGGCAGGGGATCCCATGAGCCCGGAGAACTACAAAACCATTATGATTAGTCATGTCATGTCCAAGATATATGCATTAGTACTTGATTCCAAGGTCAGCAGATTTGCGGAGTGTCGAGGACTTAGAGCAGTAGGACAGGCCAGATTTTGACATGATCATGGAACCATGGACCACATTCTCATGCTTAGATGTATCAGCGAGGAGGCAAGGGCACGGAAGCAAAGGGTTTGTTGTTGCTTTGGATTTTCGCAAGACATTTGACACGATTCTGAGAGTCTGCCTCATACGGCGCCTACAGGATTTGGGTTATGACTAAGAGATCATTTGGCCTGTCATGGCACTTTACCAGAGAGTTTCAGGCAAAGTCCAAACAAAATCTAGGTGGACAGACGAGATCATGAGCACTATCAAAAGAGGGAGACAAGGTCATTGGCACCTTTGGACACACAGATTCAAGAGGATTTGGAGGGAAAAATTGAGGAGTGTAATGCCAAATAGGTAGTCAAGGGACATAGTGAGATTGAAGTTAGTGAATCTTTTGAGAATTTGTGAGTTCTATAGCTCCACAAAAGGAAAAGCCTTTCTCTTAGAAGGATGTTAAGAGTGCTTTCTTGATTGAGTTTTCAGTATCAGAAAAGTTTGTCCAAAAATCACAAGAATTTATTTGCAGGTTGGAAAAGGCATTGCATGGCCTGAAGCAGGTGAGTAGAAGTGGCAATTGAATATTTCAAGAGTGTAACCTCTATAGAATAAAGTATAGAGTATCACTTCCAAATATTGCATGCTAAAAAATAGTCCTACAATATATGACAAATTCAATCATCTAATAGGCTAGGATCATGTCTCCTTGGAGAAATAAGCTCCTTGTTAAGATAATCACAGACTGGTTTGTCATTAACATTCAATTTGGCCTCTTCAAGGACTCAAACCATTTCATACAAGGCTACGAGAATTGTTGTCCTTGTCCAATCCAACTGGGAGATAGACTTTGGCTTCCATTGTTAGGTTAACACTTTGGTCCATCAGGATTGCAACCTTTCCTCTCAAGATCAACTGCAAAATAACAAAAGGTGAGATCAAATCCCACATAAATGTCTTAATACAATGAACAATGTTCAATTGCGAAGACTGTAATTGTGATTTGAGCTATAACTTCAAAACACCCCACCAATAGAGATCTTCAACGAGCATGATTGACCTGCATTGTGCTTACACCAATGACCTTGTTAAATAAACAAGAGCTAGCTCAATTATTCAAGCAACCCAATACATCAAAGGAGGCCACCTATTAATAAGGAGGCATAGCACAAGAAGAAATTATAGAGTATCACTTCCAAATATTGCATGCTAAAAAATAGTCCTACAATATAAGACAAATTCAATCATCTAATAGGCTAGGATCATGTCTCCTTGAAGAAATAAGCTCCTTGATTCCTTATTATCTAATCACGAACTGGTTTGTCATTAACACTCCATATGGCCTCTTCAAGACCTCAAACCATTTCATACAAGGCTATGAGAACTGTTGTCCTTGTCCAATCCAACTGGGGGACAAACTATGGCTTCCATTATTAGGTTGACACTTTGGTCCATCAAGATTGCAACCTTTCCTCTTGAGATCAATTGCAAAATAACAAAAGGTGAGACCAAATCCCACATAAATGTCTTAATACAAAAAACAATCTTAAATTGCGAAGAATGTAATTGTGATTTGAGCTATAACTTCAAAACGCCCCACCAACAAAGATCTCCAACGAGTGTGATTGACTTCCATTGTGCTTACACCAATGACCATGTTAATAAAACAAAAGAGAGTCTCAATTATTCAAGGAACCCAATACATTGGAGGAGGCTGCCTATTAACAAGGAGGCATAGCACAAGCATTTGAGATCCATTTTAAAACACCACAAAGAGCAAAGATGGTCAAAGAAGTGTAGAGTTTAGACATGCTTGCTAGCATGTGACATATGTGAGTGCATGAGCACATGTATCAATGAACTTATTATTCTACGTACATATGTGCATGTAGGACAAGGTAGGAATACAAGCCTACATGTGATCCCAATAGTTGGAAGAAAATCACAAATAATAAGATTAAATATACCTCCTCAAAGAATCCTCTTTCCACATATATAGTTATCTCTTTGAGAACCTTTCTTTGCAACTTCAATAATAACCTTTTTGCTAGTCCAATCACAATTTATTCAACTTCAAAATCCTCTAGCAATAACAAGCCTTGCCCTAGCTCACAATAGCAATCTCTATGTTCTTTCCACCAATTTCAACAACCTACATTAACACACAATATCTCAATAGTAAGAAGGCAATACCCTTTTGAGTGCAAAAGAATTTAAGCTCTGCTAAGAAATAGGTAAATTAAAGCATTGCAAGTGAAACAAAAGTCTTGTGCCCATGCTCATCACCTTTTCTTCAATCTTAGGACTATCCTCTCTGAACTACTGATCCTCCATAGAGTTTGGGTGGATAGTCGGGCATTCACCATCACAAGCAGAGTTATCATACTGGCTATAAGCAATTCTCGCCCGAGGATAGCCATATTATGGAGGGGACTCTTTTGGGATGAGGGTCTTCATGTTGAGGCTCTCAACAAAATAAGTTACTAGTGAGATCTCCCATCTTTCTTTGTAACTTCTTGATTGCCCTCATCCAATGTATCATAACTTCAAGGCTGAAGGTGCCCATCACAATTTTGTTCCCAGACTTGCTGACAAAGATGTAGCATTCTATGGCAACATCTACTTACAAATTCTTTTGCAAACGCTTTAATCAATTCTAGGGTACCTCAAGTACGTATTGCGGTGGAGGTAATTTCCATGATTCAAAAGACCATTGGTATCATGATGGATATTGGAGTCTACTCATAGAAGGTGGTTGTCACAAGGCAACCTAATCAATGTTTATGATGTCATGAGTTTGGACACCCTGCACATGACTGCTTGTGCAAGAGAGAAGGATGGTGGATCCTAGAGCCCTCCAATAGTAGAGATGGATACACTCCCCTCCACTGATAATGGGAACTCCCATGTGTAGGCAGTAGGTGGGCAACCTCCATCAAGGAGACATGGACGTAGGTTCATACCAAATGATGCAAAAGACATTTGAACTCATGGCCAAAGGGAAAGGGAAATAGATGCAAGCAAAAGGGTAAAGGGAAAGAGATGCAGGCAAAAGGGAAAAAGAAGATGAGCTTGCATGCAACAGGAGCAAAGGGAAGGACAAGGAGAAGCGAGTTGATACATTCATGCTTATCATCCTATTGGAGGTCCAGATCTCCTTATGTCACATTTTAGAGAGAGAGGGCCTTGCTTGTGTGGTGTGCCCACTCCACAAGAGGCTTGTGTAGGCTGAGTGAGGGCCTGTGTTGTGGGTGTGCCCGCCCCCTATGAGGGTAGAGTAGGGAAGGGCAGATTTGCCGACTATGGATCCATCTAGGCTTCATAGAGGTTCAAACCCTGTAGACTGCATCGCATCCCTCTTATAGGCAGGTTGCTGAGGCGCATGAGTTGACCCACTTAGGGGCATAGAGGTAGCCCTTTATAGGTTTGTGTTGCAACCCTTGTAGGCTAGAGGGTGGGGTCGGCCCTAAAGGAGGTGGGTTGGCCCACCTTGCTGAGCATGTTGGCCCCTAGAGTAGGGAGTCTGGCCCCGTTGTTGCAGCTGACTAGGGAAGTGGAGGCTGCCTATATACAGGCCCCCTTCCCTCACTAGTTTTCATCTCATTGTGGATCATTGGTGCCTATCTTTAGCAGAGGTTTTCCCAACCATTCTTGGGGGTTTTGTCCTGAGATCCCTTGCAATCTTGTGTGCTTTCTCCTCTCCTTCTTAATTGTTTGTGTGAGAGGTTTTCTCTCTCTCTCTCTCTCTCTCTCTCTCTCTCTCTCCAGATCTGCTGCACTTCTCACATGGTATCAGAGCCACGGTTGGCTAGAGACCTGAGGAAGTGTGGAGCTAGCACACTGAGAGGAGTGCAAGGGTTGCTATTCAAAGGTGTTTGTGAGTAGGAGTGTGCAGAGGTGTGAGAGTGCTCTCAACGGAAGCAAGAACGAAAGAGGGAGAGAGAGAAACAGAGAGCCACACAAGTTTTGGTGGGTGCAGAACCACCCTAATCTTCTTTTTCATTCGTTTATATATGTGTTTGAGTATTGTACATAACCGGGGTTAAGGCACAGTGACTTTTAACCCCCACAACCTCCCACTTTAAGGACAATGTGCCTTTAAGGGAGAACAACCAGTGAGCATACTATCCAATGCCCATCAATACATGACAATACTCAAACCGCTGACTAGGTAGACTCTTCGTCAGCATATCTGCAGGGTTATCATCTGTATGAACCTTGACAAGCTCTATGCGCTTGTCCTCAAGTACCTCCCTAATGAAATGGTACCTGAACTCAATGTGTTTGGTCTTTGCATGAAAGACCGGATTCCGTGCTAGCTGAATAGCACTCATGGAATCACTATGCAATGTCGGTACACCTGTATGAATCCCCAAATCTCCCACTAGCCGATCAAGCCATATAGCCTCCTTGCAACCCTCTGTGGCTGCAACATACTCAGCCTCTGTGGTAGACAAAGCAATGCAATTCTGTGCGCGAGACATCCACGACACTGCACCACCTGCAAAAGTGAACACATAACCAGAAGTGGATCTCCTACTATCCACATGCCCTGCATAGTCTGAATCTGTGTACCCAAGTACACGCATGTCTCCTTTACCAAAGCAAATGCACATCTCCTTGGTACCCTTCATGTACCTCATGATGCACTTAACTGCCTCCCAATGCCTCTTTCCTGGATTAGCCATATACCGGCTAAAAACTCCCACTGCAAATGCAATGTCTGGTCTAGTAGCTATCATAGCATACATAAGACTCCCAACTGCTGATGCATAAGGAACCTTGGCCATCATGGCCCTTTCCTCATTTGATTTGGGACTATCTGTATGACTCAGTTTCACATATGGAGGCAATGGAGTACTCACTGCCTTCCCCTCCTCCATATTGAAACGCTGTAATACTTTTGTAACATACTCTTTTTGTGAAAGCCAAAGGAGTTTCCTACTCCGATCACGCATGATGCGCATACCAAGAATATGACCTGCAAGTCCCAAATCCTTCATATCAAAGGCCTCATGCAACTTGGCCTTTAATGCATCTAGCTCATAAGTGTCTTTGCTAGCCAATAGCATATCATCCACATATAGTGCCAAGATTATCAGGCTATTATCCTTAGCCCTTTTAGTGTAGAGGCAGTGATCAATTTCACTCCTTCTAAAACCCTGGGACCGAATGAAAGCATCAAACTTCTGATACCATTCTCTAGGTGCTTGCTTAAGACCATAGAGACTCTTCTTTAGCTTGCAAAAACTAAATGCTCTTTGCTCTTTTCTTCAAAGCCTTCTTGCTGCACCATGTAAATTTCCTCATGCAAATCCCCATGCAAGACATCCATTTGCATAAGCTCCATATCCTCTGATGCCACTAGTCCAAGCATGCATCTAAGTGTGGTCATCTTCACAACTGGAGAGAATATCTCATCAAAGTCCACACCCTTCTCTTGCTTGAACCCTTTAGCAACCAAGCGAGCCTTGTACCTAGGCACATCATCAACTGTGACCTTCATTTTGTAGACCCATTTACATGGCAATGCTTTCTTTCCATGTGGCAAAGAAACCAAGTCCCAAGTCTTATTCTTCATAAGTGAACTCATCTCTGATTGCATAGCATACTCCCACTTGCGCTGATCCTCACGCATCATAGCCTCTTTGTAGCAAGAAGGCTCCCCGCAATCAGTAAGCATCACATAGTCTACCCCTGGAACAAACCTATCAGGCGGTCTAGACACTCTAGATGATCTTCTCAAGGGCATTTCAGCTTGCTGTCCCACCTGCATATCAGCCACATTTGGCTCATCATTTCCACCAATAGATGATCCATCATCTACCATCGATTGTATACCTGTGGGAGTACTTGGTGGTACCATTTCTTGCACATTTGGTGCATGGACAGCTTGTTGTCTACCAACATAGGCAGGTGGATTCACATCCTGGAAAGTGATTCTCCTCATTTTCACATCCCTCATGGGTGCCTTATGCATCTTCTTCTCATTGAAGACCACATCATGGCTGCGTATGATCTTCTTTGCTTCTGGATCCCAGAGACGATAGCCCATCTCTCCACTTTCACCATAACCTAGAAAGATGCATTTCCTAGACTTAGGATCTAGCTTCTTTCGAAGCTCTTTTGGCACATGTGCATATGCCTCACACCCAAATATATGCAAATGAGAGTAAGAGGGCTTCTTGTCACTCCATGCCTCTTCAGGAATACCACCATCCAAACTCTTACTAGGTGATCTATTGATCACATGCACTGCAGTCTTCATTGCCTCAGCCCAAAAACCACCAGAAAGACTTGCATTGGAAAGCATGCATTGCAACCTTTCTTGAATGGTACAGTTCATCTTTTCTGCAACTGGATTTTGCTCTGGAGTATGAGGGGATGTGAGCTCCCTCTTAATCCCACGTGTATCACAGAAATGCTGAAAGTCATGAGAGAGATACTCTCCACCATTATCAGTCCGTAGGCATTTAAGCGTTCTACCTGACTGATTCTCAACCAAGGCCAGCCATTTCTGAAATACTTGGAACACATCACTCTTTCGAGCTATAGCATAAGCCCACACTTTCCTAGTTGCATCATCAATGAATGTCACATAGTATTCAGCCCCGCCTAATGACCGTGTAGGCATGGGACCACATACGTCTGAATGCACCAAATCAAGCATTTCAAACTCTTTCTTTCCCATTCTTTTATGGACTGATTTAGTTTGCTTCCCATAGAGACAATGCTCACAAAATTCAAAATCAGAGAAACTCAAATGCGGTACATAACCCAAATGGCATAAGAGTTTCATTCCATTCTGGCTCATGTGTCCCAACCTGCAATGCCACAAAGAAGTGCTTGGCTGCTCGGTTATTGCAACAACATGATCAAATACCCCTGATACATGTAAGGGATACAAAGTCCCACACTTGGCACCCTTGGCCAAAAGCATAGAGCCCTTCTGAATTTTCCAACTCTGAAAGCCAAAAGTGGTGTGAAAACCAGCATCATCTAGCTGACCCACTGAAATAAGACTCTTGGTCAGCTTAGGCACATGTCTCACATGTTTCAAAACAAATGCAGACCCATTTGCAAAAGAAAACTTTATGTCACCTACTCCCACTATGTCACATGCATAGTCATTTCCAAGATGCACACAACCTGTCTTTCCACTATCATAAGTGGAGAACCATTCCCTATGGGGAGTAACATGGAATGAAGCACCAGAATCCAAAATCCAATCCTAGGAATATGCATCATCTGAAGTGGTAAGCAACTCTGCAGATAAACTAGACATGAAGAGAACGTCATTGTCACTATCATGTGTGACTGCATTGATCTCCTCGATCTTCACTTTTGCTTTGTCTTCCCTTGGACTTTCTTCCTTTTGATTTGCACCCCAATTTGCATTCTTTTTCTTATTCTTTTGCTCTCTTTTCAGCTTGTAGCAATCCTTTTTCATATGGCCCTTCTTGCCGCAATGGTAACACTCAATGTTCTGTGCCCTGGATTTGCTACGAGACTTCCCTTTTTCTTGGGACTTCCCCCTGAACTGTGATCTACCCCTTTGCACATTTAAGGCTGCATCCTGCTTGTTGCCATCCATAGACTTCCGTCTAATCTCCTCGGCCAACAAGCTACCCACAACATCATCAAATTTCAGTACTCCACTAGGTGCAGAGTTATTGACAGCTGTACGGAAGGTATCCCATGAGGATGGCAATGAACATAAGAGAAATATTGCCTTAGTCTCCGCATCAAAATTCATTTTTTGAGCCTGAAGTTGGCTGAAAATAATATTGAATTCATTCAAATGAGAAGCAATGGAGACCCCTTCCTTCATCTACAGCTCAAACAACCTCTTCATGAGGTAAACTTTATTAGAGGCAGTTTCCTTCTCATAAGTGGCACACAGTTTCTTCCACAAATCTTGCATAGTCTGCTCATTTACTACTGTGAAATAAACTGACTCTGCAAGATGAAGTCTAATAGTAGACTTTGCTAATGCATCCAACTCATTCCAATCATCCTCAGACATATTTGCAGGCTTAGCTTCAATCCCTGCCAAGGGTTTAATCTGCTTCTTTTGAATAAGCACATCCCTTATTTGTTCTTTCCACAAAGAAAAGTTTGTCCCATCAAACTTTTTAATGTTGAAAAACTCCTTTTCAGACATGGAAGAGGATGCCATGATGCAAATGAAACAAAATCCCAAATGCTAGTCCCTGCAAGAGAGAATCACACCAAATACCAAGTGCACCCAAATGTGTATGCCACAATAGAGTGAAATATCACCAAAACTCAAAGCTCAAAGCATCAAAAGATGCATCTGACTCATGTGCATATACTATGCATCCATATGAGCAAATCTGGCCCAAAAGGAAATGCCAATAAGTGCCAAATGACTCAAGCATAAACACTGTCCACTGGCATATGCATCAATAATGTCTCATACAAGAGAGCATAGCACTATCAGTGCATCACCTGCAATGTGTCAAAGCTATCCCTCAGCTTAAAATAGCATCCATGTGCAAAGCGTCCATAAAAATAGCATCCCACAAGGCAATTTGGGCCTATCAGTGCATCCAATAAGGACCGCAATGCATCCAAATGGCCTATAAATCATCCACTACAACCCAATGCACACCACGAAAGCGCACACTGCTCAAACTACAACCAGAGTGATCTACATAAGGTATGCTCAAGAAATCATAGTCCCACAGTAATGAGCGCTACTGAAAATAGAACCTGAGATGCCTCAAAACATGGGCACCATTGCATAATCGGACTCAGCAAGAAAATCTACAAATATCTCTCTTCTACCAGAACTCCAAAATCCCAACCGATGAGTGAGAAATGGGAGTCAACACTTATCCACTGCCATGTGGCATAAATCTAAGGTTTCAAAACCTTAGAATGAAAAATGCATAACAGAGAGACGAAATCGAATACACAGAGATCTATAACTCTGAAAATCCTCCACCGAATTGTACAAGAATTAATACGTAGGGGTTTTTGGGCGTCCGGAACGCAATGGGACAAACGGTTTTGGAAACCGTGGTCTCAATCACTGGGTCCAACACACGGACTGAAAAACGTTTTTGGAAACAGGGCTATCTGTAAACTCCACCGGAGTGCGAATGATGAGCAACATAGAAGTTTTAGGACCTCCTGAGTCCACCGGAACTGACAGATCTGCAAATGGTTGCTCCAAACTTGAGTTTCAACACCCGGGCAAAAAACGCAGGAACTGACACAGTGAGTCAGAAATCCACTGAAATGATCCCAGATTCAAGAATGAAGGTGTTTCCAACCTCTTAAAGTGAAGTGGACACCAAAAGCAAGCAATAGTTGCCTCTACAAGTCAATATGGAGTCTCTGTCATCGAACAGAACAGGGAAAAGCTCAAAAAACGACTTTTTCTTTGAAAGCTCTTAACAAGCTCTCAAAACCACTTCACAAAGCCAAAGTGACTTTTCCAAAGGTTCCTCCAAGGTCTCTGCACACTGGGATGCAAGTAAAGTCACCCACAAAGCTTCCCACAAAGCTTCTCCTTCCTCCCACAAAGCTACTGAGCTTCAAAGCATTCACACATGCTCAGCTAGATCACCCGGGCTCTGATACCAGTTGAGAGTGCTCTCAACGGAAGCAAGAACGGAAGAGGGAGAGAGAGAAATAGAGAGCCACACAAGTTTTGGTGGGTGCAGAACCACCCTAATCTTCTTTTTCATTCGTTTATATATGTGTTTGAGTATTGTACATAACCGGGGTTAAGGCACAGTGATCTTTAACCCCCACAAGGTGTGGACTCAACGAAGGCATGATTTTGAAGGGTGTTTTTAGATTCAAAAGGAGTAGTTCTGAAGGACCAAGATAGCAAAGGTGTGAAGGTACTTAGGCGGTACTTAGGCTCTCAGTCCCTTCATCATCTTCTTAAGCCCTCTCCTCTCCTTTCTTCCATCATTCCCGTTCTCTACCTTCTTTTGGCATCCACTCTCTCTTCCAGTTTGATTTCCTCTTCACTGAGACATGTCTACTCTCCCGAGATGGCAGAGAGCAAAGCAAAATTTCCAGTTTTGCCGATGCAAAAATCCATACACAATTGATTGATCCTTGTGAATTATTAGATGCCCAATGTTATTGGAGCCCTGTAGTTCATTGATCTGGGGTCAATGTCCCAATTTGGACCTGAGAGGAGGCTTCCAAGGGGGCTGTATAGGTCTGAGATAGAGGCTTCTATGCAAGGAAGCAGACCTTGCACCTATAGTAGTATCCGTTGGACTATTGCACCAGTTGGATTATTATACTAGTACCAGACCAAAGGAGTACACCTAGCACTTGTTGCCTAGGAGCAATGGTATCGAGTTTCCAGTGATTGTGCTGAGACAGTTCGTGCCAACAAGGGCCTTCTTTGATAGTATCTATGGTGGTCTTTAATAAGGAGCATCACACGATGGATTCCTCTAGTTGTTCAAGCACCAAAGTCAGCTCCTTGGTGATCATGTTCCCTTTAGAAGTTGAGAGGGGATGTTGGAGGTCAACATCTTATGATGTCACATTGTAGAGAGAGAGGGCCTTGCTTGTGGGTGTGCCCCATGAGAGGCTAGTGTAGACTGAGTGAGGGCCTGTGTTGGGTTGTGGGTGTGCCCGCCCCCTATGAGGGTAGAGTAGGGTAGGGCAGATCTTCCACTGTGGATCCATCTAGGCTTCGTGGGTGCCCCTGCTGTGGTGCACTTTGTTGAGCAGTGTTTAGGGCTTGTGGTTGCCCCTGGAGCTACAGACCTACCCTATTGGTCGGCCCATAGGCAAGGGGTTCAGCCCCCTCTATTTGATTGTGTAGTAATTTGTTAGAGGGCTGGAGGGGGTCGTCCCTCTTGGAGTAGCTCTATCAGGCAAATGGCAAGGGTTCAACCCCTATAAGTTGCATGAAAGCCCTCTTATAGGGCAAATTGCTAAGGCAGCTCAATTGGCCACCTAGGGGGTAGAGGGGGAGCCCTTTATAGGGTTGTGTGGTAGCCTTTCTAGGTTGGAGGGTGGGGTCGGCCCTAGAGGAGGTGGGTCAACCCACCTTACTGACTGGTCAGCCCTAGAGTAGATGATCCACCCCTTATTGTAGCCGAATAGGGAGGGGAAGGATGCCTATAAAAAGGCCCCCCCTTCCCTCACTTCTTTTCATCTCATTGTGGAGCATTAGTGCCTATTTATAGCAGAGGTTTTCCCCACCATTCTTGGGGGGTTTGTTGTCTTGAGATCCCTTACAATCTCTTGTGCTTTCTCTAAGCTCTTGTGCTTTCTCCTCTCCTTCTCAATTGTGTGTGAGGTTCTCTGCCTCTCTCCCTTCTGTCTAGATCTACTACACTTCTTACACGTCCCCCCCACTGCCCCGACTAGCTATCCCTACCCAAGCCACCGCATGCCCCACCTCCAAGACTACCCAGTCTACCTCCTCCTCCCTTCCCTCTAGTGTATACTTAAAATCTATCCTCTAATACCCATAGCCCCCCTCCAATGTTCTCATGGGCCAATGTGCCCCCCTCCATACCCTCCCTCCACCATGAGCATTAGTGGGACCGCCCCGATATCCCCACTCATGCAATTTCTTTCCTATCGCATGATTGCACCCTCCACTACCCTCTTCCCCCCTCTACATACCATGCTGCCTAACAAGAGCACAATTAGCCTAAATTGGGGGTGATCCTTACCGATTTGATGCTAAGGTGCAGTAGAGGACCTAGCCTCCCCCTCCAAACTTGTAGCTAAGAAGACTTGCAAGTCTTGTGGATCCAAGTCTTCATCCTTGTCTTAAACCCCATTGAACAAGAACCTATTTGTGCCAAAGACATCTTCATCATGAGCCTGCATCCAAATATCTTGGAAGACCCCAGCCCCAAGAAGATGGCCCTTTGTAAAGAGCTCCATATAGCTCCAATTGGTCACATTGATGTATAGTTGCTATAGAAGCACAAGTTGACTACATTGTAGGTAGCTAGGTATGGCAAGGCATTGCTCAGATGCTCTCATAAATACACGGAGCTGTAGTGAAGAATGTAGGTTAATTTACTTTCATTTACTGAGCCTATTTAGTTAAAAGGTAGGACACATGTGCACGATTCATCATACATGATTTCCAATGGGGCTAAGTTGAATTGTTCCCCATATTTAACATTGATTTTCTTATTTATGCGGGTATCACACCTGTCCGCCAAAAAAGGGTAGGCGGGGTGATGCCCAATAACAATGTGCACCCACTATGAGGCGACTTCACACATGTCCGCCCACCCACAGCAAAAAAATGAGTCGGAATCCTAGTCACCCCCAAAATTGAATAAATTCTTGTGCAGCCTCTATGCGGCACCCAAGGGGGTGTCCATCGTCCGCACACCAATCAAAATACACAGCAAGAGTTAAACCCAAGACTCGCAGGCTCGAGGCAGAGAACCTTACCAACTGTCGCAATAACATTTATTGTAACAATGGCATCGCATTTACAAAGAGTAGGTTTGGAGCTACATTTCAAGGATGGTATCGGGTTGCATGGGGATTTCATTGACTAAACCATTCAGAAAGCAAGAGCTATGGGATGCCTTTTTTGAGCAAGATAAGCAGAAGTCCCTAGGGGAGGATGAAATCTCTCATGCCTTCTTCCTCACCTTCTAGGATAGGGTAGGAGACCCCCTCCTGATAGCTTTCTAGCCAATATCCAACTCTAGGAAGAATTCAATTCTATCAACTGAGTATGATTTTTGCATTATATTACATTAAGTGTTTTCAAACTAAGACAGCTTACATTATAGGGAGTTGAAACTTGGAAGATATCAATGTGCCAAATCGATTGCATTCGATATCCCTAAAGCTAAAGAGGCAGCTACATGTAAGAGCCAATTTTATAAGTCCTAAATCAAAATCTATGCTAAGTCCACCAGTTTTACACTTAACAGGTCTCATACTGGTTTCATACTTCAACCAAGGAATGCAGGGTGGCATGATTAACTCATGAATCACGTTTTGTTTGGTTGGCTGGAACCTCAAATAGTGTTAGAAATCACTGACCCCATCTTCTGAGCCCTCAATTGGAGAGGACAAAGAGGTAGTAGATGTTACAGGGCTAGGAAGGAACTACAACAGCAAACAGGCTTGCAAATAGGGCCTACAAAGGGCTTGGAAGAGGGCTAGTTATAGGGCAACACCACGGCCTTATATAGGCCAACTTATGGCCTCTGCCTAGGTCGGCACATAGCCGACTACAAGATAGCTCATTGGACTACTGCTCGAGTCAGTGCAAGGGGCTGAGTCGGCCCTTGTTGGTTAGTTGAAATGCCCTAGGGCCAAAGCTATAAAACACCCTCATATCCCCCCCCATTCCTCACTCACTCAAGCCACTAACATCTACCAGAAGATAGTGCTTAAAAGGAGCCTTGTGAGGAGAGTTTTGTAGCAGGGTTTATCTCAGATTTAAGGGGTGTTTTGTGCTCACCTTGAGCTCAGTTTCCCATAGTTAGTGGGTGAATATACTCTCAATTTTTCTCTCTCTTGTTGTCTACATAGATCCCTATCTATGAATGTTTTGTAAGTATTTCTGAGTATACTTTGAGTTGAAGGTCGAATAGAGGTGTGAGAGATTATATCCTCTTATTTCCAACATGGTATCAGAGCAAGGTTTCCAACTCTAGAAGGGAGTTCATCGGTGAGAAGGCAATTCTGATTCACACTTCGGATGATAACGCACTTGTGGCGAGGGACAAGCTTGGTAATGGAAAGTCCAAGGATTCCAAGAACAACATGACCGAGGATGCAGAGAAGAAAAAGAAGAGATGAAATTTTTATACTACGAGAAGCTTGGTGACATAGCTAAGGATTTAATATGGTGCAAAATCTTCCCGCTTGCTCCCATGATTTTACATTGCAAGAAAGCTTTGATAACATGTTGTCAGTATGGATGTTCACTGGTAGCCATGTGCTCATCCATTTCAAGAAACTTTTCATCTAGCTACTTTGCAAATTCTATCTATGATTGGTTTTTTGTATACCATTGCCAGTCTCATGTGCTTGATGTGGTTGTCTAGTATCTAGCATGTTGAACAGGTATTGCAGCAACCTTTCAATCTTGGGTACAATGGGTAGCTTAAAGGGGCAATAGTTATTAGAGATAAATGTCCCCACCTATGAGCCCCCAAGTGGAGGGGATAGGGGGCAATAGATCATTGGGGGTGGGACAGACTATTGTGCAACAGCATGGTAGAAAGGAGGCTATGTGGCAGGGCTTAAAAGTGAGGAGCAAAAGGAGAAATGAACCCCCTGGCTGCCCCTTATTTATGCTTCCCAAGGGGGGTTGGTTGGGGCCAGCAAAGGGCCGACCATCAGGTCAGCCACCCAGAAACAAAGAGCTAGCCTCCAGCCCTAGGAGCCGACTAGGTAGCCGACCTATTTACAAGGCTGCCTGCCCTATAAAAGCCATCCTTCCCCATCAATTCACTCATCCAAAGCTTGCTGAAGCCTTCCACTACAGGCAGCACATCCAGAAGGAGTAGTAGAGAGAGTTATTAGGCTAGTTTATACTAAGGAATGCAGTGGAAGGGTTGTGGAAACTGCTTCCTCCTCTACAGCATGGTTGGAGGTGTCATTGGTACTCATGGTGTCTCTACCTAATGTCATCAGAACCATAAACCAATGGCTGGAACCTCACCATCTTAGGAAAAAAATGGAAGCATTTATACCAATGTAGCAGAGAGAAGGGTAACCCACTCTTTCTCATAATTGCTAACTAAAATAGAGATAAATTGAGAGAAGGTACACTCATAAACATAAGTGGGAGTAGTGGGGTTGAGTGCAAGAACTAATGGGGAAAATAAGGGGGCCTCCAAAGAGTAGTTTATGGCTATCCAAAGGACTAAGTACAACTACAATAAATGGAGAAAATAGTACTGTATGAAAGGTGGTGATCCTTCCTAGAGAAAACTACAATAACTAATGGAGAAAAGGGTTGCTCTTATGCTTCCCTATGGCTGCTATCAGGTGTTGGACCTGGACTTGTTTGAAGACCTATAGGTACCATAGGAGGGGAGCTAATTTACTATTGCCATACCCCATCCTGATCCTACAAGGAATGCTGCTGCAAGCTCAGGGATATCCACCCTAATCCATCTCCAAAACATGATTTGAAAGGAGCCTCTAGGAGCTACTTTTGATAGGCCCCCATGGAGTTAGAAAGACTCCAAACCAAGCTAGCAAACCTAGGGTTGGGTCTAGCTGACCAGGTTGCCACCCAATTGGTGGGCAGCCGACTCCCATGTGGAGGCTATCATGATAGTCATTGACATGTTGCCAATTTTCCATAGATAGCATGCCATCGACTGTATTTGCCCTTGACATCTGCTTCCTTTGTGTTTATTAGATGTTCACCATTGTAGCAACATTATAGCTTGGTCCTCCTCATATCAATGCTATAAACAGCTTGCTCAATCAAGCTGCTTATGATCCTACTATTGTAGGTCTCCCTCTTCCTTCTTAATGCTTATTTGTGCATCTCGTTTCTAGATTCATGAGCTCTTTCCTACTCCATCCTTAGTTGTGTACAGGCTCTCTAGGTTTGCTCATCTGTGTTGAGCTACATTCCCACTTCTACTATAACCCATGGGCCTCTATTCATTGACTACATACACTCCCTTCACATCCATAGGGATTGCATTCAAATCACAAGATGCTCCCAAAACTTTCTATGTTCAGCTCCTATAGACGAGAGAGCTCATTGGCAACCCTCTATGGCAACCCACAAACTAAAAGAGAAAAAAAAATAGTTTGTATTGTTTCTAGAAGGATCTTGGCCAATTACATTATGTGGGAAAATAATAGGATAGCTTGAGGAGGGATTGTAGCCCCAAAGTGCATGAGAACATCCCCCAATTTAATGTGTGCCCACCTCCATTAAGCTCTCTCAAGGTTTCCTCACATAGGCACTTTATCTATCTATGTGTCAGAGTGCTTTCTTGCCATGTCCAAAATGATATGGATAGGCTTCCCATAATCTTTGCTTAAAGGCCGCTCAATTGTAGATTGTCTCTTCAGCTACATGTGGTTCAAGGCTTGAGCTTTATGCCTCCCATGGCTTGCTCTCTAGCTACGTAGGCTAGATCTACCCACAAGCCTTGTCTCAACTTATAGCCACTCATAGACTTCCCTCTTTGTCTCCATTATGGTTTCTCCTAGAGCATATAACATCTCACAAGCTATCCCATGAGACTTGCCAAACCTTTTGAAGGTTATGCACTCTCTTGTTTAATGCCCACAAGCTTGAGCCATGAGCTTCAGTGTGCAAGGTTCTACATCTTGCCTTCCTTGTTGTCCATAGAAGGGTTTAATCGTGAGATCTAAATTCCTGGCATCTAGTGCTTAAGATAAAGAAGGAAACGTTTTGATGCATTGTCTTTTCCCAAACATTTTTGTAATGGGCTAATTAGTTACACCAATATTGGTGGGCCATTGACCTCTAGATACACCTCAAGAGTAGTTAATGCTTGAGTCATTAACCAAATTCTAAAATTAGAATGAAATACTCTGCCATAGTATTCTTGTTTCTGTTGATGAAGTCTCTTTTCTTATGTGGCAATCAAAAGCCAAGTCGCCCTGCCAAGATTCCATTTCCACGGTAAAATATACATGCAATTGAAGAATCCATCTCAAGTAGCATCTCATTAATTTCCTAGCCAAATATCGTAGTGTCCCAATTATCTGAATCTTGTGACTTGAGCCTCAATAGACCAATGTCCAAAATGTCAACTATCATGGACCCAAGCAGCCTTGTTAAGGTGATCCTCAAACTCCCTCACACCAGGTAGTAGCTTGTAGCTTGAGTTCTTTTTTCCTCTCCTTGGCTTAAAACATAGTTGCAAGCAAATGTTTGCCATGGTTCAAAAATGTAAAAACGTTTGCATCAGAAGGGTGGTTGAAATAAACACAATATATTCTCTAATGGAATACTTCTTATTTTCCTAACTACTAATATTCTCTTGTTGTTGAATACTTCAAAAATACATCAGAATTTTTTAGGGGTCTTGACAAAAAGTAGCAAATTTGTAGGCTCCAGAAAATTGAAGGTTTGCAAACCCATTTTTTACAAACGTTTGCCTTAGCATGCAAACCAATATGTTGGCAACATGTGAAGTATTCTCAATCACAAGATGTACAACGCTCTACAATATGTGAAGCATTCCCGATTCACAATATGTACAAAGCTCTTGGTTTCCTTTCTTATTGGCAAAATGATACATTAAACTCCTGCAAATGGATCTGAACCTAGCTTGATGGCAGTAGTCAAGTGCTAGACAAAAATTTGTTTCTTCAATTGAAATGCAGAATCATAGCCCAAGGGGGTTCAAGAGAAAGAGGCCAATACCAGAGCTACCATTCGTTGTATGCGGGTTGTAGGGAGACCAACACATCCAAGCACATCTTCTCAACAAAATATATTATTGTACATCCATCCAAGTGTAACTCATAATTTGAATACATACAAAAAGAAATTTTACAAAGAACAGTGACTTTCAAATTATCTGTATCTTGCCAAAAGAAACATGTGTGTCTCAGGGCTACCTGGGTGGACCGGCCTAAGAACCTATGAAGCACACGATGCCATCTTGCGAGGAATGAGTACCTTGGAAGACGTGGCACAAGCTAGACATCACCGATCAGGTTGGGAACTTGTTGCAATAGGATGCTACCACAGAGAATTGATCATCGACTAGAGTGAAGCATGAACCATTTGTAGGCGAGTGGACAGCTGGGCGCACAAGCGAAACCGATGGCAGGAGATTGGAAGGAATCAAAAGTAGGGCTCATATAGGTGGATTGCTAGCTGGCCAGGATGAAATTTATGATAGAGGGAAGCACTTTAATGGGCAGATGGAAAAGGAAGAGTTGAAGGAGTAGGGAGTCTTCCTTTAGTGAGGAAACTTCTAATTTTCCCCTCAAAAAATGAATTTTCCCCTCTCGCCCTTCAAAATTGACCTACTAATGTTCGTATGGGTCTACTAATGTTTAAAATTCATGTTCTCCCAATCTACTCATCAATTTGACCTCGAATTTTTTGCATTGACACTCTAATTTTGTAATCTAAATGTCTAACAACTTTAATTTTAAATTGAACTTCAATACGAGATGAAAATTTCAGAAATAGTTTTTTAAAAAAAGACTTTTATTTGATAAAGCATTATCTGTTACATACAGTCTTTCAAGATAGTGTCTACATAGACCAAAAAGGCTCAAGATGACACATATAGTAACTACATATGCTCACAAGATATGGATTCCACTTATGGATTCCACTACATGTAGCATCAATGAGAGGCAAAATGGCGGTAGCCTTGGAACAATAGAACTTGTAGAAAGGCTTTCATCAAGCATATTGATAGGTTCCTTCCCTTGGCGATGCTTTGAAGTATGTTGAGAACTATCCATAGTAATAGGATTAGTAACTTCGTTAAGACCCTCTGGAGGCACATTTTCTTTCTCCGAATAGAACTTCTGAGTCGATCCAAAACTCTCAATGCTTTTTTTGATGGAGCTTTCGCTACACAGCAGAAAATTGCCATGAAGCGCCTGATTTTTGTTCACTATGACATTGAAATACCTTGGTCTGGCATCAAACACCTTTAATATGCGAATCAAGATTCGGCCAGCTGACTTTAGTATCATTGCAGAAGAAAATGTTGCTCACGTCACTAGGTGTGATCATGTAGGTGGAGACCATGGCCTTCCACAGGCACTCAGCTCTACTATAATCCATCCCCTTTCCTTGATAGGGGATAACCCACGATGTTGACGGATAGTAGGTCACACTTTGTAACATTTTTAGAAGGCACTAACTGAGTGTCGCAGGGTATATACAATGCATCTTAAATTTCCAAAACATGAATGCACGATCGAATATATTCAAGCTTATCAGACAAACATGGTTCTTCATTTCATCAGCACCTTACTTGATGTATGATTCTTGCTTTGATATCATCCTGGGAGATGGCTCTACACATGCTCTTGAAATGTGGTTGTCCAAGGTGTTGAGATATCAAGCTCTACCCCCGATATATCTCCTGGATGACTATCATTTATGTCACCGCCTATGTTAGTTGTACTCGTGGTGTAGTTAGACTACCACGTATGTTTTTGGTTTGGGTTCACATATGAACCACGTATTCTAGGGTTTGACATATAGGGTATTTCCCTCTTCTATTGTATTGTTGTTGTTGTATGCAAAAGTGAAGAAAGGCTTCACCCTCCAACCTTGTGTCCTCTCTCTTTTGTGTGTTGTGAAGAAAGCTGAACTTGAGTCTCCTATCTCTCTCCCTTATTCTTTACATGGTATCAGAGCCTTGTTCGTGGTAAGGAGCTCAAGAAAGCAAGCCAAGTTTGTGGTGTCCTGGTAAGAGGACCAGTGTTGCTTTCCTATTTCGAGTTTGGGAGCAAATCTCTGCAGGTAGCACAGCCAGAAGTGCAGGAGTGCACTGTTTCAGATTGAGAGGCCCTTCGCGGTGTGGCGAGAGCGCAGTATTTTTTTGATTTGAGGCCATTTCGGGGCCCGTTTTGAAGGTGCAAGTTCTTCGCAGGCACTCAGAAAAAGGCCCTATTTTTCGCTGTGCGACCACTGCGCGGCTAGTCGGTGGAAAAGTGTCACAGAAATTGCATCGTATGCCTGTGTGCAGAGATATTGGGAGTTGCAGATTCATGCCTGTTGCCTGTTGATGCAAAATCGTCACTAGGAAGTGACTGTGTGGTGAAATACCACTTTTGTCAGTGTTGCAGATCTGCCCCTGTGAGGTTTTTTGCAGAAGTTTTGCTATTTGCCCTTGTGAGGCATCTGCTGTGTTTACAGGTTGCTGTTGCAATTCGTGATTTGTAAAATGTCTGAGAATCTGTCTACCATTGTCAGTGAGAAGCTTGACAAGAACAACTTCCAAGCATGGAAGTTCAGGATGACAAACTTCCTTATGGGAAAGGGAGTTTGGGATTACATCAGTGGTGAAACTGCAGAACCAGTTTTGGGTGCTGCTCCCACTCCTGCTGAATTGAAGGCCTTTAAAGAATGGCATGAAAAAGCCAGAAAATGCCTGTATTGGCTGTCTATTAGCATTTCAGATTCTATGATTGTGCATATACAGGATGTAGAGACGCCTAAGGAGGCATGGGATACATTGGTGAAGCTGTATAGCACAAATACCAAAGCACGAAAGATGCAGCTAAAGCAGGAGTTGCACAATGTGCAAAGGAAAAATCTGAATATAAATGAGTATTCCTTGAAGGTGAAAGGCCTTGCAGATTCTCTTGCCTCCATTGGAGCACCTGTTGATGATGAGGACTTAGTGTCCGTGACCTTGAATGGTCTTGGGAAAGATTATGCACAGTTTCGGACATCCATTGGAGTCCGTGAAACATTTCCTGATTTTCAGGAACTTATTGCTCTCTTGCTGAGTGAAGAGCAAAGGAATGGTGGTTCAGCCACCTCAACTTCTCAAGAGACTGCTTTCTACTCGAATACAGGTAGAGGCAGGGGTAGAGGAAGAGGCCGTTTTGGTGGCCGTGCAGGAAATCAGAACCAACAGCAACAACAGGAAAACCAGTCCTATGGAGGAGGACGTGGTAGTTCTAGAGGCAGGGGGAGCCAAAGAGGCCATGGTTCATGGCAAAGGAACCAGCAAGTAAATAGCAGCACAGAATGCTATTATTGTGGAAAGCCTGGACACAAGGAGAATACATGCTATAAAAAGCAGAATGACATCAAAAGTGGGAAGTTGCAGCAAAGCAACTATGCATCATCAAGTGGGCATGGTGACAACAGAAATGAGCACCTTTTTGTGATGCAGCATATGGTTAACTCCATGTCAGGAGATGCTGCAGCTTGCAATGATGTTTGGTATGTTGATTCAGGTGCCTCTAACCACATGACCAGTCATGGTGAGTGGTTTCATGATGTTAGAAATTTGGATAAGCCAGGTTATGTTGAAACAGGTGATGATACTGCGCACCCAATTACGCAGGTTGGTAAAGTGCCATTGGCTATGCAGGATGGCAAAACGAAGTACTTGGCAGATGTACTTCATGTTCCAAAAATCACTAAGAACCTGGTTTCAGTAGGCCAGATGGTTGAGCAAGGTCTGCAGGTTAGATTTAATCCTGATGGATGCTTTGTTGAGGACTTGAAAAATAAGTGCCGCTTGGTTGCGAAAGGCAACAAAAATGGCAGAATGTTCACCTTGGATGTTGATATGCCTGAGGTGAAAGCTGCTATGTTTGCGCATGGGAGAGGTGTCATTGCAGATATTGAGATATGGCACAAGCGCATTGGGCACGTGAATATACAAAGGCTGAAATCTATGCAAACAAAAAACATTGTTGCAGGTTTGCCTAAATTCAGAGTTGAGGGAATGCAAAAGGTATGTGAAGCATGCCAAATGGGTAAGCAGGCCAGACATGCATTTCCCAAAAATGCTAAGGTGAGCAGAAGACCTTTGGAAGTGATCCATTCAGATGTTTGGACAACCAAAACTGCTTCTATTGGTGGATGCCATTATTATGTGACGTTTATTGATGACTACACTAGGAAGGTGTGGATTTATTTTATGAAGCACAAAAGTGAAGTGTTCAGCCATTTCAAGGCTTTTAAGGCCATGGTTGAAAAAGAGAAAGGTGTGCATATTAAAGTGCTAAGATCTGATGGAGGGGGAGAGTACTTTTCAGAAGAATTTTGTGAATATCTGAAAGAACAGGGAATTCAAAGGAAGTACTCATGCAGGTCTACCCCTCAGCAGAATGGGGTTGCAGAAAGGAAGAACAGGCATATTGCAGAAGTAGGACGGGCGATCCTAAATGAGAAAAACATGCCTGATTATTTTTGGGCTGAAGCAGTAGCAACTGCAGTTTATATTATGAACAGAACCCCCACTGCAGCTGTCCATGGCATGACGCCTGAAGAAATGTATACAGGCCAAAAACCAGATATTTCTCACTTGAAGGTATTTGGTTGCATAGCTTATGTTCATGTTCCTGATGAGAAGAGAACAAAGCTGGATCCAAAGGCAGAAAAATGCATCTTTATTGGATATGCTCTGCACCAGAAAGGGTATCGCTGTTATAACCCTTCCACCCACAAAATGCAAGTGAGCAGAGATGTTGTTTTTGATGAAATGAGCAGCTGGTATGCACCAACTGTTATGGTAGGAGATGCAGATGCAGGAAATGGGAATGCTGCAATAAATGCAGAGCAGCAATCTCAAGCCTTGAGTGGACCCAAAGAGTCCTCTACTAGTGGATCTAATGCATGGACAGGGAGATTGAGATCTAGTGAATCGTCACATGGCAGCCCTGATAGTGTTGTGCAGGTATCACATAAGGGAAAAGAAAAAGTAGACCATGCTCCAGTGTTTGATGTGTCTGCTGGTAGCTCTCATGTTGATGGAGAGTCAAGCGGCTCTGAAATGAGCCTTGATGAGGAACTTGGGATTCCTTCTGTTGTTACACCTGGTGCAAGGAAAAGCAGGCATGATTTAAAGACTCCTGCAACTAATCCAGTTGTACGGAGGTCCACTCGTATTAAGTATCCAGTTGACAGGCTAAGATATGATGGGTATACAGCACATCACTATGCTTATATGGTCAAGGTTCTAGAGGAGCCAGAGCCCACATGTTTTGAGGATGCAGCAGGGCATAAAAATTGGGAAGAAGCTATGGATGAAGAGATGGCTGCCTTGGATGCAAACCACACTTGGGATTTGATGCCTTTGCCTCATGATAAGAAGGCTATTGGCTGCAAGTGGGTTTACAAAGTAAAGCACAATGCTGATGGGTCTGTTAGCAGGTACAAGGCAAGATTGGTTGCCAAAGGTTTTGCACAGACATATGGAATTGACTATGAGGAAACTTTCAGCCCAATTGCAAGGATGGCAACCGTGAGAGCAGTAATTGCTATGGCTGCTGCAAAGGGATGGTCTTTGCGTCAGATGGATGTGAAAAATGCCTTCTTGCATGGTGATTTGCAGGAAGAGGTTTATATGATGCAGCCAGAAGGTTATGAGGATAATTCACACCCCGATTTTGTATGCAGGTTGCGCAAAGCCTTGTATGGCTTAAAACAGGCGCCGAGGGCATGGTCAGACAAGATAGGGCAATATCTTGTCACTATTGGATTTCAGATTTCCAATTCAGATTTTTCACTTTATGTGAAAAGGACAAACAGAGGGATTGTGCTTATAGTCATCTATGTTGATGACTTGATTATTACAGGTGATAGTGATGCAGACATTAATGAAGTGAAGCTGCTGTTGAAGCAGAAATTTGAGATGAAGGATTTGGGAGAGCTGCGTTACTTCTTGGGCATTGAGGTTATTAGATCCCCGAGTGGGATATGGCTGTTGCAAAGGCAATACGGTTTGGACATGCTGTCCAAATATGGGATGACAGGCTGTAAGCCTATCTCTGTTCCATTGGAGCAGAATGTGAAGCTCAATGCAGAGACAGGTGAGCTTCTTGAAGATATTACTATGTACAGGCGCATAGTAGGTAGCTTGATTTACATGACTATAACCAGACCAGATTTGAGCTATGCTGTGGGGCTGGTGAGTCAGTTTATGCAGGCACCGAGGAAGCCACATTTGGATGCGGCTAGGCGCATACTGCGGTATGTGAAGTCCACATTGCATTATGGACTGTTTTATGAAGCTGGGTGTGCATTACAGGTACATGGATACACAGATGCTGACTGGGCTGGTAGTGTCTCAGACAGGAGATCTACTAGTGGTTTTATGTTTTCCCTTGGGAGTGGTGCCATCAGTTGGAGCAGCAAGAAGCAGCCAACAGTTGCCTTGTCGAGCACAGAGGCTGAGTACAGGGGTGCAGCAATGGCTGCATGTGAGGTAGCTTGGTTACGGAAGCTACTTGCAGATATGGGACAGTCAATTCATGCAGCAGTTGTCATTCATTGTGACAACATTAGCAGCATCATGCTTGCTAATAACCCAGTTTATCATGCTAGAATGAAGCACATTGAGGTGCATTATCACTTTTTGAGAGAGAAGGTTCTAGCTGGTGAGATTGATCTTGTCTATGTCAGCACTGAGGAGCAGGTGGCTGATATTTTTACGAAGGCATTGGGTACCGAGAAGCTTCGCAGATTTAGGAGCTTGCTTGGTGTACATGAGATGGATTTGAGCTTGAGGGGGAGTGTTGAGATATCAAGCTCTACCCCCGATATATCTCCTGGATGACTATCATTTATGTCACCGCCTATGTTAGTTGTACTCGTGGTGTAGTTAGACTACCACGTATGTTTTTGGTTTGGGTTCACATATGAACCACGTATTCTAGGGTTTGACATATAGGGTATTTCCCTCTTCTATTGTATTGTTGTTGTTGTATGCAAAAGTGAAGAAATGCTTCACCCTCCAACCTTGTGTCCTCTCTCTTTTGTGTGTTGTGAAGAAAGCTGAACTTGAGTCTCCTATCTCTCTCCCTTATTCTTTTGTGTGTTGTGAAGAAAGCTGAACTTGAGTCTCCTATCTCTCTCCCTTATTCTTTACACAAGGTCCTTCATGCAGTATTCAATCATACCTTGATCGGATATCAGGGGTGTTTTCATAGCTACTCTCAAGTGGTCAGGCTTGATTTACAAACATGTGGGCTAAAGGTGGCAAGGTTTTTGCTTCTCAATACATGTTGTCGATGGCGTTCTCTTCTTTGCTTGATGTAGCTTGATGCATGATGCTTTGTTTTACCATGTGCCTTAATGCTTTATGTGTGGATGCCATGTTCTGTGCTATGGTCATCTCATGCACTTGTGCTTTTGGCATGCTTTTTGCATTCATACATTGCTTTACCATTTGTTGCAAAGGTCTTACCATGAGCTTTGTTTTGATTCAATGGTAGTGTCTAATTGCATACAATGATTCTAACTTGACAAGTGCATAGAGCTCAAAAAGATGATCACTTTTCCTTTTTGGAGCATGTCCAAATTCTTCTTAGACGTGAATTATGGCTTGTCGAAGTTTTGATCAAGAAGAGGGGCAATCGATGATGTGGCAGAGGTTGTTCACATGCAGCTTGCAGGACTGTGCTTGGGTGGTACTATATGCTAGATTACCACTTGTCACTTTGTAGACTAACCCAAGTCTTGTTGACTAATCCAACCTTATATGAGTTAACCTCCGATCTGCCACGTGTTAATTGTAGGAAACCTTACAATTTGGATTTTTGAGGTAAGGTATGGCGACTTCTCTTCTCGGCTGAGGCATGTAAGGTCTAAGGTTGAACCACGCACGAAGTCGACTTCTGTGTGCTGGGTTATGGGGGGAGAGTAGCCGCTTGCTCTGCTGTTGGTAATCGTGAGGCTAGGCTAAGCGAGTCATTGAAGGAGCCGATGCCCGTGAGTATTTGGTGGTCGTCTTGCACTATCATAGGAGCTGTCATTACAAAGCATCGCTGAGAGGTGCACATGAAGTTTGTTGTAGTTGTGGGTCATTGTATGTTGACGAAAAGGTTGGAGAAGCTTGAGCGCTGGGAGCTGCAGAGTCAGCTGAGATGGCATTGGAGTGCTCGAGCTCAAATGGCTAGGAAGAGTTGTCATTTTGCTCATAGATGGCGCGATGGGCATTTGTAGAGCCGGGAACTCATTACCTTGCTTGCAAGGTACATGGTGTTGCCTGGTTGTAGGAAGCTTTGGTTGGTCATTTGGAGGCATTTATGAAGCATGGCCGAGGCTTGTTTTTGAAGGACTTTGTTGGAGATAGCGCGGTAACAGAAGTCAATGCAGGAGCCTTTAGCTTTTAGGATCATAAAGTTGCCTCGCTACTATAGCTTAGGAGCTACTTGAGGCTTGGAGGTTGAGTGGGCTCTTGATGCTTAGGTAGTTGGAGACTAGGAGGTGGCTGTAGCACTAAAAATCTACCCATGTAGGTGTAGGAGAGCCACCTTAGTAGTCGAGGTAGAAGCTGAAGCATTGCCTCGGTTGGTTGTAGATAGAGTAGGCTGTAGATAGATTTGTAGAAACTCTTTCTGTCTCACCACAAGAAGACTCGTAGGGATTCTTTGTGAATCTGACTCTCACCAAATCTCTGAGGCCGGAAATCTCTTCTTCCTCTTAGCAAAAACTCTCAAAGAATGCTCTCAAATCTGAATGAACACTCAACTCATTAATCTCTCATGAAATGGATGGATGGAAATTTTCTTTCTCAAGTGACAAAAATTTTCTCTTGCAATAAAGTGGAAGTTCTCTCAACGGAAGAGAACACTCAATCTCTTGATCTCTCAATCACTCTATCTCACTCTCTTATATAGATCGCAATGCCTTAGTGGAAGGCAAGGGAGCTCTGATACCATGACAAAACGTGCCACTCTATCTCACTCTCTCATACGTATGTCAATGCTCATGCATGATGCATCGTGAAAAACTATGAAAAATCCATTCCAAGCCATGCAAATGATATCCAATGGTCATGAAACTTTGCATAGGCCTTAAAATTCCCTACTTTAAGTCTTGTGAAAAGTATCATGCCCATAAAATACCATTTTCATGGCTAGAAGCATACCGATGCATGTTTTTCAATACTCATTCATGATGCATGGTGAAAAACTAGGAACTATCCATTCCAAGCAATGCAAATGACATCAAACGGCCATGATACTTTGTACAAGACTTCAAATCTCCTCTTTTAAGGATTCTAAAAAGTATCATGCCCATATAATACCATTTGCATGGCTAGATACACACTCTCCTATCGTTTGTCCCTCAATTTTACTACAAATCTTAGGGCAATGTTGTTTTTGCATTCATCAAGGCAATTGTAGTTACCTTTGATGATAGGGAGTTTGATGCATAGCTTAAAGCATTGACAATGATTTTACTCAATAAATTAATCCAATGATTAGCCTCCAAGGTACAAAATATCTACCAACAAGTATGAAGACTATGCATTGGATGGTCGTCTCCCGTGCCCACCGTGCATAAGAAATGGGATGGTAGCACAGTCGTACCCAGGAAGGGAACAAAGATCAAGCAACCCGCATGCGAGTGTCTGGCAGAATGAACCAACATGGAGTAGATTCGACGTGACTTCTCTGTGCTTCTACCCATCTAGTTCATGTGAATAGCTTTTTTCATGAACGACAGGTGGCTCCACCTACGTAAAGCAGAAGAGGATACCACGGCTCTTCCTCATTTTCACTCTTATGTGTCACTAGTAACTAATCCTAGTAGAGGCAAGGAGAAGTTGGCTCCCACTTACTAGTGGGGGATGAGGAGGGTAGTGCTTGGTGGTGAGAATTGACATGTAACTTTCTTTGTTAATGTTTATGCCCCTAATCTGAGCGCCCTTTTAGAGAAACATTCATAGAATGGTTCAAGACAAAGATGCGATACTTATGAGTGGTCAGACCATCGAATGCCTCAGAGAGCAGATTGACTGCATGCCTTTTTGGATCCCTTTCATGAAATCATCTCTTCTCACAAAGCTCGATGTTGCAATGGCCTTTTTCTAGAGAAGATATTAAGCTAGTTGTGTTTGGATTAGCTAAAGGAAAAGCTTGAGGGCTTGATGGGTTGTCAAAAGTGAACTACCGACTCAATTCCCAAGGTCAAAATCCCACCTTTTCTAATGATTGGAGGCCTTTATCTATGCTAAATGTAAGCTATAAGGTCTCATCAAAGGCCAAAGCCACATGATTTTAAGTAGGCCATAGTGACATGATTTTAAGTTTTTGTTGGCACAAATTATGCATCCAAAAGAGTGGGTTTGCTTATGGCTGCAACATCCATGAAACGGTGTTAACACGATTTAAGTTTTTGTTGGCACAATTTATGCATCCTCAAGAGTAGCCTTAACCATCCAAATAAGATCACCAAATCACTACTCGCAAGTACTTTGATAAATCCATTTGAAATGCCATCAGGCTATAAGCTTTTCTCATGCTTCATCTTTCTTAAAGCATACTTGGTCTCAGATTGAGACAAATGATGCCCAAACATGCATGCCACTCATGGATTAATTTTTGGAATAAAATTTATAAGCAATGCATCACATTGTGCCTCCCATTCTAAGCATTCCTTAGAAGGGGTATCAATAATGCCTAAAAATAATCAAATTAACTTCTAGATCATATCATCCCATGTAGTCAATAGTTATTGATTGCATCCTTCACGTCAATAATACCCACTCAATCCTGTTGAGACACTGTAGCATTAGTTAGTTCAAGAGCTCTCAAGTATTCATGAAGGGATCCCAACAAGCTCACTTCATCAGAGCTTCATCATTTGGGTGTTTCTCTTAGGGGAGTCACTTAGTTAACATGTAGCATTACACTTGCATAAATGGAGGGATGTATTTCTAATAGTTGTAGGCTAGGTGTAGTCATTTCATACACATGCATTCACCCCAAGGTATTCATGAACACCTCAACCAAGGCTTGGATACAATTTGGTTATTGGTCCTTCTAGCTTGTGCATGGAGCTTCTCATATTCCTTAGCCACACATTAAAGCACTTTGATCTTTAGGTCTCAAGTAGTTGGGATTGATTGGCCTAGTCAATGTAGTATCCTTGACTTGGGGATAACATGGCTTTTGTCTACATTACAAAAGGCATGGGAGGACACAAGTGAAGGTCAAGGGGATGAGTTACCCATGCACTAAAGCATGGAGGATTTGTAGGCAATATAAATGTAAGAGCTTTCATGGATAAATGCCATAAGAATTTGGAATATGTTGGGCTCTCCCATGAAATTCGGGTGAATTATTATTCAAATGTTAAAATTCTATATGTATTATGTATGAGAACAGAATATGGGGCTTGCATGTTTAATCACTCCCACACTATAAACGAATTCATGATTTAATCATTGAAATTGAACTTTTCTTTTCTATTCTTTATACATCATGTTGGCTCAATTAGATCAGAGCTCTCATAGAAGTCAATGAGTGTTTATAGGTTTGAAAGTAACATATGCAACCTCAATAATGCAAGTAGCAATGTGAATTATGTACATAAGAAACTTTGCCACGACCTAAAGAACTAAGAAAATAAAGGAATAATCTCAAAGAAAAAGGCATGTAGCTTTAAGTAGTGGCATATGAAGCATGATGAAAGAGTAGTCCTTAAGTGTAACACACTCCAAAGTTTTATTTTAGAATTATGAGACAAGAATTCCTACAAGATAAGATAATCTTCTACGAGAAAAGGAAATGGTAAAGAATACGAACATTAGATGCTTAGGTCACTTACACTTTCTAGTTGGAAGCAACATGATGTGGCTTAGTTTTGAAGCTATGACTTGGAAACAATCATGGCAAAGTTGATACGCCCCAATCATTGTTGTTGTGGCGCCCATTTGAAAGCCTTTCAAAGAGGAGCTAGGAATGCGTAATTGAAGCACACTCATAGAAGATGGCCGAACTCATGACGTTAGTGGCTGTGGCGAAAAATGTGTATAACCTCACGTCGTGGTTCATGACGGAGGAGGACAAACCGTCCGCTACCGAGCTGAAGATGAAGGTGCTGGAGCTCGACACTAAGGTCAGGATGTGGGAGGAGCTGCTCGAAAGGATGAAGCAAGAAGGAATCAAGTTGCCCGCCGCCATCAGCTCCATGCTGCCTGATGCTACGCGCGTGTTCGATGAGGTGAAGGCGCGCCTGGAAAAGCAGAAGCTGGAGAAGGAGGCGGCCCTTGCCTCCTGCGGCAGCTGCTTCTGTTGCCTTAGCCTCTGTTGTCCGCACGACGACATCGCCGCCCACGTCAAGGATGTCCAGAGCATCATCAACTTCATCGACACTATCCTCCCCAGGATCAACGAGGTCGTCAAGATGCCGATGCCTTCGAAGAAAACAGAAGACGAACGAAGAACATCGATATTTTGATGTGAGATAATTTGAAAGTGATTTTGTTTTCTCTTTTAAATAATGTCTCTCTCTTTCAAGTAGTACTACATTTTGTAGTATGTGTGTCCTTTTTTCCGTATTGCCTCAAATTCCCTTATGTATTTGTATCGAGGTTGTATCGAAATGTGGTTGGATACATTAATAGCTCTGTTAATTGTAAGAATGATGAATGGCATGTGTCCCTCTTTATGACCTTGGATTATTTTGGATTCTATTAATATGTTTGGCTATCGAGATATCCATGTAGAAGACGAGTTATTTAGTGTGAGTTTTAAAATATAATACAATTTTCATGTTGTTGCTATCATACTCCCAAAGGTATTTGAATTTATAATTTAAGGTTGGTATTTGGAATATTAAAGGTGCTTCTTTACACCATACTTCTCTTAAGAAATTTTGATCTTCTCTTCAAAGTAACAAACACATCAAAAGGGTGCTATAAAGCACCAACTTACTTAAATATATTTGAATTTGCATGTATGATTAGTAATTCAATTATCAAAGGTGTTTTTTTAACACTACCTTTCTCTTAAAAATGAATTTATCTCATGTTTCTTGTTACTAATCTCAATTGCAAAATGCATTACGGCTTTGCTACTTCATAAGCATGTTTGAAATTTAAAGCCTATAAACAAAATTGATTGTACAATATTAATATACTCTAATTTACTCAAAATCATGTAAGCTAACAAGCTTCCCAAGAGGAAAGGAATGTCAAAAGAAACATGCAACATTCTTAGCATGCCAATAGAACGATACAACATTAAGCCAAATTTAACCTCAAATATACTTTTAGAAACTTAAAAATTTAAAACAAAATAAAAAAATATTACATATTAAGTGAGAACTATTGCATGTTAAGATTCCCTCCAAATTACTGCTAGATTTTACTTGAAGTTTGAAAATCAGGTAAATTTTGTATTGATAAATAGAAAACATAACAATTTGATGTAAAACATTTTTTCTAGAGCTAGATTGAGGCATCTTAATATTTAAAAAAAGTTATTGCTTTTATGTATTGGATCTTAAAAAGAAATAGATAATTGTAAAGTCCCTTCACCATGCATTCTAATAAGATGCACTTTGTGATGCATACTTGTATATTATGGTAGCTAGCCTAGACTTAGGTTTTCTTTTTGTAATCTCTCCTTGAGCCACATGTATAATTGTAGGTCTTGACCTTGTCTTGATCTGAATGGCTAGAAGCTTTCCTTTAAAAAAGCACTCCTTCCCAATTTGCAAGAGCCTAGGAGTGATTTTTTAAATCGTTAGTTCTAGAGGTGGTTTGTGCATGATCTTTAGAGCTATTTTCCACAACATTTTTTTGGGACTTGCTCATCCTGCTTTCATTTGATCAATGGACTGTAAATTCTCTCTCATCCATCATATTTACATGTATTTTGCACAAGATTATCTTGTAATGTTGTCTAGAGATTGTGAGTCTATCATCACAAAGTTCCTAAAGCATGTTAGATCGTTTATCATCTGAGAATAATACTTGTGAATTTTAATAAATGAACGATATTTTGCCTCAATTTTAATCTTCATGAATATAGACATGATAAGTCCACTAGGGGATGATAATAAGCTTAGGATGGAAATTCACAAAATTTCATGGGCCTGTCTAATTGTTGATCATCTCATAAGAAAGACTTTATGAAGCTAATGGGTGGCAATTCACAAAATTTCATGAGCTTTCATTGATCATCTGAGAAGAAATATTCCTCAATGTTCATAAAAGAAATGAGGCTTTGCCTTAAAGTTTTGGTCTTCAATGAATCTTCATGATTGGAGCTCTAGCTTCCATAGCCACAAAAAAATTCTTTTCATGTCACTCTCTAGCTACTAGGACTAGGTATCATAGATTTTAGTTTAAAAGGAGGAGAGAGTAGGCCCACTTCACCAACTTATTGTGAGAAGGTCTAGAATTGCAAACTTGCATTTAGGGTCTTTCTCTTCAAACTTTGGTGATGTCAAAAGGCATGCTTTTGGAGCAAACACCCCTAGTTGGCTATTAGTTTAAACTATTGTAATGAAATTGAAGGCGTAGTCACACATCCTGATTGTGGAATCAAAATCAACATCTTTTGAAATTTGTTTCTGCAACATCATATATGCAAAAGATTGGCAACACAAAAGCTAATTATCGAGAGATTATGTTCCTAAAATGAACTAATTCATGTCATAGTAGGCTAGTTGTGAAAGGTACTTAGTCAAATATGAATTCAACAATGTAGCTCTAAAAGGATTTTTTGTTTTCCTCAAGAACGGCGGATACACTGTATAAAGAAGAAAGAGAATTTCCTATGTTGGATAGCAACTTTCCCTAGATCCAATGGATTTTGAAGTACAAGATTGTCTAGTATGGATTATGATACCATCCATGCTTGCCGTAATGATTGTATTCTGTTTCGTTCATGAGCATGGAGATTTAGCTAGTTGTCTGGAGTGTGGGGAACAATGATATAGAGATGACTTGCAGGGTGAGCAGATACTGGTAAAGGTCTTGAGACTCTTTTCCATCATTGCAAGAATATAGCACATGTTCCGATGCAAATCCATAGCGGAGTTGATGACTTGGCATGCATCTCATCGGTACACTAATGACACATTGAGGATTCCCATAGATTATGCAGCTTGGAAGCACATAGACAATCAGTGGCTGGACTTTGCAAGGGAGCCACGCAACTTACATCTTGGGCTCACCATGGACGGCTTGAACCCTTTTGGGTTATGCTCGACATCTTGGTCGACATGGCCCATAGACTTGGCGAATTACAATATCCCACCATGGCTAACAATAAAGAAGGGACACCTCATGCTTGCACTACTTGTGCCAGGAAAGTACAAGGCCAAAAATATGGACATGTACATGGCACCTTTGATAGAGGAGTTACACATCTTATGGAGAGGAGTGCGGGTCTTTGAAATTTCCAGAGCTCTAGACATACCAATGATATTTTGGTCAGGGGTATCTTGATGTGGACCATGCATGACTACCCAGTATACAGAGAGTGCGCAGGTATGTGGTTGTGTCTTTACATGTATAATATAGGATTATGCTTTTATGACTCTCTTTCATGTGCATGTCTTATACTAACACATTCATGCATGTGTGCAGGACTTGTTACAAGTGGATACCATGCTTGTCCTGTTTGTGGATCGGGTTTGAAACTGCTTGCACGATACTCCAAACATATGAGGAAAAATGTTTATGAAGGTCATGCTCGATACCTTCCGCTAGACCATCTCGTGCGTGGAGGTCAGCTTGATACACCACCACCATATTTGAAGGCAAGTGACTGGATTCAGACTTGGAGGGTGAATGGAGAGGAACCTTTTCATGGTATGAAGAGGCTATCCATCTTTCATGAGCTTTCTTATTGGGGTCAGTTACAAATCAATCATCTCTTGGATCCCATGCATATCTACAAGAATGTGGGGGCTACTATTTAGGCACACTTAGTTGGTTCCAAAGACTCGAGAGGAGTGCGAGAATACTTGTGTACTATAAATAGGATGTCTCGTTTGTGGCCCCAAGTGTGTGCTTCGAGAAAAGTTGTCCTCTCGAAAGCAACATGGATCCTCTCCAAGAGAGAGGAGGCAGCGATCAAGGTGGACATTGCCTCTTTTCGATCACCCATAGGGTACATGTGTTGCTTGAAAGGAGAATTTTCAAAGGACAATAAGCTTAGTGGGCTCAAGTCCCATGATTGGCACAAGGTCTTACAGGGTATTCTAAGCTGTAGGATTAGTGTATCGATAATCATGATGCATTAGTGTAATTATGATTATGTTATATTATTGACATGACTTCTTTGTTGCTTTGATAGTTCATCCTCCCAATTACAGTGAAAGGGTACTTACAAGAAGATGTTAGAAATGCTATATTCAAGATCAGTGGTATTGTGAGGTATGCTTACTATCAAATCTCATTGATTGCATTTTCTTCAATTTAAGCTGAATAATCTGTAGACTAATTATGAATATATCTTACATGGGCATGTGAAATAGGTGGATATCTCAAAAAGAGATCTCCATATCTAGCATCAAGAAGGCTAGGGTGGACTCCATCAAAGCTGTATGCTTGCTTGAGAAGCACTTTCCCTCGAGCATTATGACAACTCAAGTGCACTTGCTTGTGCACATAGTTGATGAGGTGGCCATTGCAGCCGTTCATAGTCGGTGGATGTTTTTTCTTGAGCGGTCTATGAAAACTTTGAAGGGATTTGTAAGGCAAAGAGCAAGACCGAAAGCAAGCATGGTAGAGGGATGGCTTGTGCAAGAGTCATTAATATATATCACGTAGTTTCTTGCATCCACGGATCCCGATATGCCGCAGGCTTGGCATAACAAGGATGATGATCGCATTGTTGGCCAAGTTCCCCAAGGAAAAGGGATTGAAAGAAAGATGAGCAAAGAGCAAATGGAGAAATTCAATAAGTTTTGTACCCTCAATAGCAAGGAGATGCAGAAGTGGATTGAGAGATATGAAGCAGCTAAAGCAGAAAGAATAGTTGCAAGAAAGAGACTCACAGTAATTACAGGCGATCGCAACCATATCCACGGGATTTTGTCCTTCTCCCCACTCACATGTCACTTGATTGGCTACAACTGGCTCTACATAAAGCCGAACGTGATGGAGAGACAATAAACAAGCACGAGCGAGAGTTATCATCTGGATGTATGATGCATGTAAGTTTCTTACCTCTTGATGTAATTAAGTAATTATTTGTGGCAATATACGCTATAAAATAGATGCATCCTCATTGTTTTAATGATGCTCTTTTGTAGTACAAAAAGTACAGTGCATTGTGGTCATATGGATGACATTTTTACATGGAATGCATCGATTCAAAGAAGATTCAAAGAGAGTCACGTATGATTGTGGAGTCATGGCTAACTTCACACAAGATAGCCGAGCAAGTGCTTCGGATACCAATCTTCTCTCCTCGCAGTTGGATTATTGTGGGACCATACCCGAAATCTATGAAACTGATTTCAGATGATTTAGTATTTTCATTCTTGATGTATAATGGTTTAGAACTATTTACAATGGTCCCCATGTGACAGTGAGGAAAGACAGTAGCGGTCTCTTTGCAATAGACTCCACCCAACTTTGGACCGCCGATGAAAGTGATACTTTTGTTCTTTCTGAGCATTATGAGAAGGTGCATACTAATGATTTAATTAATCAAAGCTTTCGTTTTTAAAGATCCATTGATACATGTGCTTATGCATAATTTCATATATATAATTGATGGCATTTGGAATCCATCTTCAATATAGGTGGTTTTTCATCCGGATCATTCTGATCCAAGATGATGGTACGTGATCCAAGTTGCACCACAAAGTAAGCAAATTTTTGAAGATAGAGATGTGGATATGGAGATGCCACTGCCAATGCCGAGTCCAAAATATCCAGATGGATCTAGCGAAGAAGATGAAGATCACAATATGAGCCAAGAGGAAGATGCACATAATGACATCATACGGGAGGAAGATGGAGATCACGATATTGAGGAAGAAGATGATAATCATCAAGAATCACCACACTTTATTGAAGAAGATGATCAAGTCTTAGGTGAACATACGATGCCAGAGTACAATGATGATATAAGAGATCAACTCGGTATAGAGTTAGAGATAGACTTGTTTGGTGCATTAGACTTGGCTCAGGATGAAGCCATTGATGCAAATGCTCTTTATTAATTTTTTTCATCTCAAACTTGGACATGAATATATGAGCTTCAAACTTGATGTACATGCTCTTGTACTTTTATTCTCTCAAAGGATCAAACATGTATGAAAAGGAAAAAAAAAAGATCATTGGGAAACTCTCTTTAAAGGTCGGTATGGGAAAAAACACTCTATAAAACGTCGCTATAAGAAACTGTCTCAGTGTCGCTATATAATGAACATTTACAAGTCTAGTAAGTGTCGCTATATAGCGACTCTCTATAAACATTGCTATATAGTGACACTTGTCTAAAGTCGCTATATAGCGACGCTTGACTAATCCCACTTTGATTACTGACAATTAGCATCGCACGCGCGCTAAACATCGGTGCTTAAGCATCCAATAGAGCCCGTGTGTAGTAGTGATGGTTGGACAATGGAGGAGTATAAGATAACTTCGAGATCAACAAAATAGATAGTAGTGGGAGGACCATGTGATACTAATTTGAGTTGATGGGTGGAAGAGGGCAAGGAAGATGATGCTTGCTTTCATGGAATGGCATTGTTGTTGCTAGCAAATATAGCATGCACTCAACCTCTTCTAGGCTATCACAATACTATGTCATATGTGTCCATCAAACGTTGCACTCTCAAGCGACCTACAAGTCCTTATTGAAGAGTGGTGAGTGCTTACAATTGAGAAGTATAAAGTGCATGGCATAATAGTTTTCACTTTTCTTATCGTGTGCTACATTGTACACTATTTGACCATAATCTATCTGTAGACAATATAAAAATCATGATCACATGGTCCATACATGCTCTACACATGCTATCGAGAGAAAGAAACACATTTACAGAAAGTTTCTCTCTTGGCCTTGATATAATGAGTTCTGTGCTTGGCCAATGTGTACAAATAGTTACTTGTATAGTATGGTTGCACTTTTATCTTCTACAATTATTTAATGATAAAAATTTCACATCCCTTGTTCATTCTTCTTCATTCCTTTTCTCTCCCTTGTTGTCTTCTACATTGATTTAATGAGAACAAAAAACACATGCCTTAATCATTCTTCTTCATTCACTTTCTCTCCCTTGATGTCTTTGTCTAGTTTTTATCCTTAGCTTGCCTACTAACTCTAGTTATAAATTAATATTTATGATTTTGGGTAGATAGCAATGATACTTTTCTTAAGAATACTTATTTTCATCAAATTCATGACCTACTGACAAATGTTTGATTTTTTCAAAGAAAATTCACATAATGTCTCCTCCTACCAGTTCTGGGTAGGTTGTGAGAGAGGGAGGCTGATGGGGTACAGGAAACTTTGGGAAGAAGGTTTCTACATAACCATCTAATTCGTTTGACCAGATATCCTCCTGATGTTCTTAATCTTTGCCATGGCTTCTTCCCCCTCCTTCTTGCCATCCCCTCTCCTTAAATCACATCCCAATTTGACATCTCAAGAGTACACAAGAGAGAGATGCATCAAGAATCACAATTCTCATAAGCACAGCAGCAGCAGTTTGTGTATACGCTAATAGAGAATTGAAAGTGTAGCTTCTAGTGAGTGCTGCTACATGAGATATTAGTGTCTATGGTCTAGCAAGTGCTGCTGCCAAAGATATGAGCAAAAGAGGTGAACTCATAGAATTTCCATAGCCAGGGATGACGTAGATGAATTAGCTAAAATCTATTGTTATCATGTGCTAATAGAAAGAGTACCTCTAGTAGGAAAGAAGAGGGGGAGGCATTCTAGGCAGGCTAAGCGAGAGTGCAACTGAGGGTTGAGCTAACTTAGAGGGGGAGGAAAGAAGAGGCAAAGGCGAGATGAAAGATGGCTAAGTGAGGATAGTTTTTGTAGCCATGGGAGATTTTCTCCTAGCCGCCAGAAGCTTCTAGAATTAGAACCTTTGAGGGCTCTTAATTTTTCCTATAATCTACTTTAATTAGTCACTAGCCCTTTCCCACTCCTATTCACGAATACCTATTTTCCAATATCGTGGGGACCTATACAAGCTTAGAAAACACTTTAATGAATACAAAATGTTAGCAACTACAATATACAAATACATTCAAAGGGAGACTGTCTTGAGATGAGAAGTAGTAAATGTCCCCTCAATGACCTCGGTTGAATTTATACTCCACACTTTTCATCTCTTTCCCCTCCTATGAATTGAGTTATATTGATCAAGGTGTGAGGTAGTTGAGTATACTATTTTATTTTAGCCTTTGAAATTATTCAATTCAAATATATTAAAAGTAAGCTTCCATAGGTGGCAACATCATGCAGTTGCATTGATGACACTACCACTTTTTTACTCTGCTTATGAGCATCATGAGAAAGGCCAAAATCATGTATATGCATATGAACAAAAAGACATGTTGTCTATGGGATAACCAATGACACCTTGATGTTGAAAGAAATATTAAATACAAAAGGAATTATATATCAATGGCAGTAGAAGTTAATATTGAATTGCGAATTGCATTAGGGAAGAATTGGGGTCTCAAAAGGGCCTCATAAGGAATGGATTAGGGAATGCTTAGTGGGCTAATGCAAGGGGCTTGGAGGGTCCCAAAGAGGCCTAACTAGCCCAACCTAGGTGGGTTAAGCCCACATTTGAGCCCACCTCCCCCCCCATCAATGAGGGGAGGGGGCCACTTTTTGAAATTTGAATTTCAAATTTCGAATCTCCCTCCCTCCCTCTCTCTCTCTCTCTCTCTCTCTCTCCCTCTCTCTCCCTCCCTCCTCCTCCTCCCTCCCTCCCTCCTCCTCCTCCCTCTCCCTCTCCCTCCCTCCCCCTCCCTCCTCCTCTCCCCTCCTCCGTCTTGCTCCTCCTCCTCCCTCCTCCCTCTCCCCTCCTCCTCCTTCTGGCTCCTCCTCCTCCTTCTAGCTCCTCCTCCCTCCTTCCTCTCCTCTCCTTCTCCAGCCGCCCAGGATCCCTCTCCTCTGCTCCTCCCTCCTGCAGAATCTCTCCCCTCCTCCTCCCTCCTGTAGCATCTCTCCCCTCCTCCTCCCTTCTATAGCAGCTCCTTCCCTCCCTTCTACACCTGTCGCCCTACTCTTCTCCTCCTCTTCCTCCCGGGGGATTCACTCTTCATGAAAGGGGGACGCCACCTGCGTGCATGAACTTAAAGAAAACCCCCTATTTAAGATCCATGTAGGATGATAAAACACCCCTATTTAAGCTTATAAGATACCACCAAAATTCTATTATGTCCCCCCTTTCCTTAAATCTACATTCTTTCTCAAGCATTGAGATCACACAATAAGCAAATTTAGATTACTTTTCCTATGACGATTTAAAACCATACACAAAACCAAACTTGTTTGGACTAGTCACCCAAGGTAGCCTATACTATGTCCCCCCCTCTTAAATATGGCATGTCCCCCCTAACTCAAATTCAATATTGGGAAAAAATAAAAGGCCCCCCACCCCTAATGTATAAGCTTATGCCTCATTAAAAAAAACCCCCCTATTGTACACTCACGTAATATCATAAGTTTCCTCTTGTGAATCCCCCGGGCTCTTCCTCTTGCCCTCATCTGCTTCTCCTCCTCCCTCTTCCTTGCTACTCTCTCTCTCACTGCTCCATCTTTGCCAACTCTCCCCTACATTTTAGCCTGCATCACTTATACCTCTCTTTAAGTACTCATGGCACCATTCGAGGACATATCCAACAAGTACCATGTGAACCTACAACTAGAGGTAGAATATGCAAGCACACATTCTTTGGGATATAGTGGAACTCCTCAAAGTGTGCTCACAGTCTTTGATTGCAAGGGAAGAAGCATCTTGACCTTTGGGTGGATGGAAACTTGTATCCTTTAGACCCTGCCACCCAAAAGAGTCCTCCTTTTCATACAGTGCATGATGTTGTTTGGTTTGTTGGCAAGGGACATGTTGGATTGCTTGGTTATTGCAATCAATTGAACCATTCTTAGACATTGGCTATGCAAGCAAGCGAGGTGCAAAGAGCCCAAGCAAAAGAACTTGCACATTTGGGAAATATTACTATTATGGCAATGCATAATAGTATGCAGGATCTCCAATTGCAAAACAAAGAACTCAGTGACAAAGCACATGCACTGGACTTGGACCAACATGAATTGGAAGAATCAATCCAGAAGCTTGCTGAAAGCAACAAGATTCGGAAAGGTCTATCTATGGCCAAGTTCAACGTGCTGTGGAGAAGGAACAAGAGAAGTCGATAGAACGAGTACAAAAGTTGAAGGGAACACCTTTGGGACTGAAGGAGAGGAAAAGACAATCGCAATCTATGGATGCATTGTCAACCATTAGTGGTGCCCAAAAGAGGAGAATACGGGCCGCAAGGTTAGTTCCCCAAATTTTCAATGAAATTTCTTACCCCAAAATATTTGTGGTGTTGCATTCTTTCCACTAAGACTCATTTGTACTCTACTTTAGGAATTTCATGGAGGATGTGATGGGAACAATGGAAATGGATGATAGTGATCCTTCATATGTTCTAAGAAGTTTAATAAAGCCAAGTGATGTCATGGAAGTGTTGAAGGACCCTAGACAAAAAGGGCTACGTAAACAAGTTGCTAGAGAGGTAATGAAAGATTTCAAGGGCCTTGTCCAAGCAAAGGAGGTGCTTGGAGCTTGTGATGCTGCTGGTGTAAGTCATGAAGCTTACAACTCTGTTTTTAAAATTTTCAAGTCTGCTATGGAGGAAAAGTATAAGATATCTACAATGCCATTGCCAACACTGTGGTCTGTAAGGCTTGCACATCAAGAAACAAACCAATGTGCTAGAGAAAAGCTTGGAGGATACCATTGTGTAAGTGGCACAATGACTTGGAAGAGTAAAAAGAAATCTAGCATCCAAATGTTTGAGATGAATGCTTTCAATAATGTTTACGTGGATGTAGAGAATTTGTAGAGAGCCATGGTCAAATTCTATGGGATGAGAGAACAAGGTAAGAGAAATTCCCTCTTCACATTCAACTTTATTTCTTTTGATTTCTATATCCTTACTGAATTTCTCTTTCATTGTACGGATGGCAAGCTAGTATTTGTTATAAAAATGGATGAAGCTCAGTTGGTAAAAGAGCACAAGCTAGAGCGGGTGAGCATTTGTATTATGAACGACGCCTTGTGTTTTGCTCAAGGGGATGAGGAAGTTGAGCAGGGTTTCTCAGTCCAATCTGAGAAGGACATATGGTGGCTTGTAGCCTTTGAGACCCCAAAGGAGTGCCATGAGACATTGAAGTGGGTTTTGGAGAGAATCGGCATCCCGTCAATTATTCGAAGACAAGAGGCAGGGCAAACATTAATTGTGGATGGGCATGGAATGTTTCAAGTTGAATGGCATCTAGCTGGTGATTTGAAGACCCTCAAGTGCTTGTATGGTTGTGATACAGGTGCAGATGCAAAATGGACATGCTTGTATTGCACCCACTCTCAGAAGATGCAAAAGGGAAGCCTACAGTGGGAAAATGGCATCTTTTCTTACAACCAAAGTGCAGCCCCTGATCGTCACAAAAAGGATCCTAAGGGAGATCCCATTCTACCAATTCCATTGGAGCGGGTACATGTGTGTACTTTGCATGCTGAACTACGTATACATGATAAGTTACTTTATCTCCATCTAGTTTATGCTTGGAATTTGAGGCCACAACAAGTATCTGCACAATGCATTGCAAAAGCTGAAGAACTACTCTCACTAATTGGACTTCACGGAGGCAATGTGAAGCTTAAGCAAGACAAGAAACAATCAGGAAAGACACAAAATCTTAGTACTAAAGTGTCCATGGGTGGAGGAAAGACAAGGAGGTTCTTGTCCAACCATAATGCTGATAAAGAAAAACATACATTGCCTCAAAGCACCCTAGGTTGGGAGTACTGGAAAGATTTGTGTGAGTGCACCACAAATCAAGCTTCACATCCACGAATTGCTACTTTGAGAGCAAAACTGTGGACAAAGCTTGATGCATTTATAAAGTTGCTTAGACAAGGTCAAATAGATGAGCTTTATTATGAGAGATTCAGGACAGCATTGGGAGAATTCATATCATTGATGGTAGAAGCATGGGGGGAGTCACATATTACACATTACATGGTAATCCTCCTTAGGTTGAAATTTTGTGCTTTAAACTTGAGTCAGTTTATGTTTCTAATACAATGTTTTTCTTTACAGCATATTCTTTACGCACATGCATCATGGTTTGTGGAGCAATGGGGCCCTCTGCCCATTTGGAATACTCAAGGAATGGAGAAATCACACTACAGAGCAAAGGCAACATACTTCAAGAATACAAGGCATGGGGGTGGTATCGCGCGAAGCAATGCACTACACGAAATGTTCGATTGGTTTTATAGATGTCTAGAGGCCAGGACTCTCAAGCGTGATAAGGTAGAGGTCTCAAGTCTCGCAAAAGTAGTTCAACATGTCAAGAAGACAAGGAGATGTGCTGCTTGGAAGTCCTCAATAGGGAGCCAAGGGGTTGCGCTTTGGTTGCAACGTAGAGTCAAATAGGGGAGGTGTTGAGAGCCCCAAATATAAAATGTTTGATGAATAAAGTTAACACTATTTTGAGTCAATTATATTGTAGAATTGCATGTGCAACATGGCAGGGCAGAGGGGTGAGTGGGTTGGGAGGGAGGGTGGTGAAGATTAAGTATTACCGAACTGGCGACAAAAGACTGGGGGGGGAGGAGGTGCACTCAAAAAACCCTAATTTAAAAGAAAAACCCAAATTTAAAAGAAAAACCCTAAAGTGCTTTAAAAAGACTATATAAAGCATTTCAAGACCCTAAAATCCCTCATTTTGATGGCACGAGTTAAACAAACTGCTAGACCCACTGGATGCTGTTTAGATGCTACCCGTTGTCCTCCTCACAATGCCATGGCCTCCGAACACACTGCAAGCCCCAGTGGCCAAGAGGGCAATGATCACCAAGGATCTGAAGGCAGTTCTCATCATCAGGAGTCCAAGCAACACAAGTCCCCACCATCCGACTCTCATGGGGGATCCCAGGAATCTTAGCACCATGAGGAATCCCAACACGATGAAGGATCCAAGCAAGATGAGGGGTCCTCTCAGTCCTTCCACACAACTAACTGTGGAAGTAGAGAGGTCTCCCGAGAGGGGCAAAATAGTCCAGTCAATCCTGATCAACTGCCCCTCCCTCCTCTGTGGGGTCTTGGTGTGGAGCATCTAGACCAACAAGGGGAGCAAGAAAGGCAAAGAGAGGAGATGGAGAGATTACAGGGGCCACAACAAGAGAAAGTATTTGGCAGGCTCACAGATATAATGAACCTTGGCCCCAATCCTCCAATTATGTAGACCGCACGGAAGAGCACCATCAACCCTATGTGCCTCGAGATTATCAGATATGACGAGCCTCTAGTACGAGCTGAGCAAGAGCCTCAGCCTGCTGTCTCATAGCCTCGTGAAAATGAAAAGAGACCAAGGACAAAGCAGACCCCTAGGCATGAGAGGCCACCTCGAATGACCCAGCAGACACAGGAAGAGGTGGTTGCAAGGGAGGAGAGGCGAAAGAAGTTCAAAGCAGACAAGCGGCCATGGAGCCATGTCCAAAGGCCAGGCAGTGCAGGGTCCCCCAAAGATTAAGAGGTGCAAAAAATCAGGAGTGAAGGCACTTCAGGAGATCTGCAAGTTCCAAACCACTGTGGACAATCTCATTCCCCATGCACCCTTCCAGCGTGTTGTACGTGAAATAGCATAGCATTATAAGAGTGATGTGTGTTTCACTTCAGGCGCTATGGGAGCAATTCAGAAGGCAATGGAGTAGATGACAATAGGTCTTTTTGAAGACGCAAACTTATGTGCTATCCATGCCAAAAGAGTAACAGTGATGGACAAGGACCTTGCACTCGCCAAGCGCATCCACTCCGATCCCTCCCTTAGGCCCTAGATGTTGTTTAGGTTCATTTGGCGTAACCTGAATCATTTTGTAAATCTCTACCCTTTGAGGCCAATGAATAAAAGATATTTTTATGTTCTATTACTATTCCCATGTTATTATACATGTTACGTGATGCTTTCCATCAGTTTATGCAACTTCAGTGTGAATTTGAGTGGTCAAATGATGTTTTTTCACCATGGTGCAGAAGGCAAATGTGTTCAGCATCATGCAGGGAGCCCAAAAATGGCAAAACCCGCTATGGCACGTATGGGGCCTATTTGACAAAAAATGGCAAAACCCGCTATGGCACGTATGGGGCATGTTTAACCAAGTCAAATAGGCCCCATACGCGCCATAGCGGGTTTTGCCATTTTTGGGCTCCTCGTGCGATGCCGAACACATTTTCCTTTTGTTGCACGGTGAGATTCTTACTGGATTGCTCATAAATGACCATTATAGCGTAAATATTTATCTAATCGCATGCTTTTGAATATAATAGTGAATGAAAATATTAATGTCAACAATAATTGAAGTTACAAAATACAATGATAGTATAAAATAAATTTTGTAAAAGAACACAAAATGGGGCACTGTATAAAAAGTATAGCTATATTCATATAAAATAAAATTTTTATACAATAAGGCTTCATAGCCTTTCTCTCTTCTCTAAAACACTGAGAACATCGGGCTTTGAATTCCCAAATACACTCCTAGCTCTAAACCTAGTCGATAGAGAGTCAATGCTATTGTTGTTGCTGCTGGCCAAGGACATGGCTGCTACCGTCAATGCCATACCTTGAAAATTGGTTCCAAAGGCATTGAGGGAAGCCATGTGGTTCATCAAAATGACCTTGTCAGCATTGCGATTGATGTCAGCATGACCAATCACTCTTGATAAGGCCTTGCACTTCAGGAGGTCATCAGTGCCATGTGGAGAAAACTTTTTGTGGATAACCACAAAGCGCCCTTTTGCTTGGCCAAAGTAATGTGCTAGTGAGTGATCTCGGTCGAAGCTACTGCAAACAAGGTGTTGCCGAGATGAGAATAGGTCAACCTCAAATGCCTCCTGCAACAGTCCAACATTACATTAGAATTCCATTAAAGCAAAAGTATACCAAGAGAGAAGAAATTCAAAGCTCATAGTTTCTTACCACTATGGAGTCATCATGCTCAATCCCTTCCTCTTTGTCAATGAGGATGGATCCAGAGGCCTCCTGCTGTCTAGAGTGAGATGTGGAGGCTTCTTCTGGAACATTAGGTAGGTCGGAGTAGATTGATGTCTCTACATCTTTGATTTGGGCTAGTGTTAAAGCAAGAACCTCTTCTATTGAATCTATGGGCTCTTCATTGTAGATGTTGGGCTCATCTACAGAAATAAGAGGATCGGAAAGGGCAGGGGCAGGGTCAGGGCTTGAGGTTGAGGCCTCCTCTTCCATTTGTCCCTCCTGGAGAAGGAAAATAAAGGTAATTTCCAAGGATAGGGACCTATTTCCTGTGTTTCCAATGACTCCGCATGCTAGGAGGTCATCAGTGTCCACCTCCCTAAACCCTAGGGGTGTGAGCTAGGCTTAAAAGCAATCTAAACGCTTCACAAACCTGGGTTCTTGATTGAACAAGTACTTCAAATAATCAATTGGGACCCATCTTTTTGTAGACTCTTCAAGTTGATATGCAAAACTTGCGATGTGGTCTTGCATGTACTTGATGAGGTCTTCAAAATCATCTCGGGCTCCCAAGTAGGTGCCTTAGACATCTATGCTCTTATCAAAGACTGGAAATAACTCCTCCTCTCTATCAATTAATGGAGTACGGGAGATGAAATCGTGGAAGGCAGACCTAGCAGAATCCATGGTAGTTTGGTAGCTAGGAGAACTATGGCTATGATAGTGAAACTTTGAAACTAAAGTAACTTTATAACCTATATATACCCAAATGTTCTAAATATAAAAAATAAAAAGAATTATAAAATTTTTGGGATTGACATGAAACAAAACCATTTAAAACATCAAAATTAATTGCACCACTATTAATTGGAAAATGTCAAAATCCACAATTGTTCCACCCCACATTTTCTAGACAATCTTCAATATTGCAGGAGGGATAAAAGTGGCACTATGCATGAGCTTCTCTGCATGCTTTCCTACTTTTGCACCATTTAAGGTAAAGTGAAAGGACTCAGACATGCCATCCTCCATGACCAATAGGTGTTCCCGCACGTCCCTGAGAGTCCATTGTGACGTGACAGTCACATTCTTAACATCTCCTAAATGAGAACCAATACATAAACTTACCCCTGTATTATCATCATCGTTAGAGTCAAGGGGGAGCCAATTGTCACCTGTTTTCTTCTAGTGCCTATATTGGAATGCAAAATATAACATTTGGCGAGAGATGTGGTACTTGACAACCACATTGTCCTTACATACATGGCATTGAAACAGATCACCCTTTTGTTCACCTGACTTGCTTCCCCAATTCACCCCAAGCAATTCCTCAAGGGCATTCTCATGTAGGCACTTGCATGACCACATGGTTTTTGTTCTGTGCATCTGGATATTATGAAAACAAGAAGCAAAAATGTGCAGAGGCATAAACCAAGACAAGCTTACCCATTTAGAGCCAAATGTAAACTTCATGGCCATCCCCACATCCTTTGCAATCTTTTCCTTGTATGATTGCATTGTTCTTGTGTCCACCATGCTGCAATCCATGTCTTCAAGTTGTGGTGTTGCAATGCATTGAAGATGGCCATAGCTTGATGCCGTCCTTGGAGTAATGTACTTGGCATTATACCAATAGATATTTCTCTGTTTCAAAGCAGAGGACTTCTCTCCAGCATGCATTTGCCTTCCTAAATCCTCATGAATGGCAGTGAACTTACCTAAGAACCACTCGATTGGTTCCCACTTCTCAAAGTCTGAAGGAAATACATCTGCTATGCACAAAGTGCTATTTCAAAATACAATTTCAAACTGACTCATTACACTAGTTCTATTTCAAAATACAATTTCAAGCTGACTCATTACACTTCAAAATCTTACACAAAATGCAGACTTACAATGTGATGGTATTGTCGATTGACTGCTTGATGAAGGAAGGCGCATATCCTTGCCCATGTAGATGTGTTGCACCTTTGCAAGCAATCCTTTCTTCCCAAGCTTGAACTTCATGATGCAGCCCTTCCATTCATGCAAAAGATCACCTCTTTTGCTCTTGGGAAGCTTATGTGGACCCTTGGTAGATCCTCTCATGACTATCCAATCATTCAAGATGTAGGTGCAAGGCAACCATTCATCCAGTGCGTTTTTGCTCCTGTGGGACACAGAGTACATGTATGGTCTCCTCACCATGCTTGTACAGAGGTCACACTAGCAATAGTGGACTAGAAAGTGCAACTTGGAGGGAGAGAGCAGCTCCAATAGAGGGAGAGAGAGGGAGAAGGTATAGAGGGTGCAACTGAAGCTTGAGAGAAGCTCCAAGAGGTGTTATAGCTAGAAATGGAGGGAGAAAGAGTAGAGGGGGATGAGCAGCTGCTCTAGGAGGTGTTGTGGCTAGGAATGGAGGGAGAAAGTGCAGAGGGGGATGAGCAGCCACTACATGAGGTACTGTAGCTAGGAATGGAGGAAGAAAGAGCAGAGGGGGATGAGCAGCTGCTGCTATAGGAGGTGCTATAGCTAGGTGTGGAGAGAGAATGTGCAGCTGCTACAGGAGGTGCTGGAGAGGGATCTCGAAACATAGTGGATCAAAGCAGGAGGGGGCAGAGAAGATGGCAAATGAGTTTCCACATTTGAAAAATGGAGGGAGAATGGAGCTTGACCAAAGAAGAGGAGGGGGCAGGCCTGTAACAAGCTGAGAGGGAGGAAAAATTCACCCAGAAGGGCCCACCGTCTCTTGAATGACTTGTAGGTTTGTTTGGGGGAGGTGCATATGGGATAAGGGTTAAGCATAGGTTGAGGGGGGGGGATGGTTTGAGTAGACCTCGGTGTAAGAGGAGTAGCCAATAGGGGCTGTTTGCAGGTCTGCCCACCCTCCACCTCAACATGGTATTGCCCCACAAAAAGGAGCACTCCCATTGGTACACCTCAAATACCTCACTAATCCCTTGAAATTAGGAAACACTAATTGGGGGCCTTTGGAGACCCCAATTCTCCCCTAATGTCCCTTGCCATTTTAGTTTTTTTGAGATATACACAAATATTTGTGATTTTTTGCATATGGATCAATGCATATATGATTTCATGCATCATCATTGACATTATGGACTTCATTTTTTGACATGCTATGGATTTTTACATAGATTCACAAACATGAGCATGCATGGTTAATGTAGCAAATCGTGTATTCACATAAATGCTTATGCAATGCTTATACATTTCCATTTGAATATATTCATTCATATGGACATTGTTTCTTGAGATGGTCAACTTTGACTTTTTAGATAGATCAGCTTTGGTTTTATATCATGTTTGTGATTCAGTTGATGGTCATTTATTTAGACATGTCACAAATTATTGAGTGATAAATTCACAAACATTATTAAGAGTTGGGTTCCCTGTGGTGAATTGGTCATCTATGCAAATATTATGGGATTGTATTTATCTTGGGATGATGTGAAGTTATATCTGTGGGCTTCACTTGCGAGACTTTTGCAAGAGATCTCCAAGTCTTCTTGCAAGGTAGGAATAGTAGATTCTAAAGTTATGTTTATTAATGCTTCAATACTTCAAAATATTGAAAAATAGCAACAAATTATCTAAGCCATGAGGTGGGACTTCAACTTTTTGTAAAGCGTTAATTTGCAAAATAGTATTTGTAATCTTTTCTTATGTAACGACGATTTGCCCTAGAGATTGTTTCTTATGGGAATTGGGATTTTTCCATTTTATCTAATATTGACTTTTTATATATATATATATATATATATATATATATGGTACTGTATTTTGCTCATATGCTGACAAAATAGGAGCATTACACCTACCAAAAGATGGTGACACCCTCAATCTTGGTTATGGGGCACTATGATTGATGCATAGATGGTCAGCTCTTAATTTTGGATAGATGGGAAAAGGATGGCTTTGCTAATCTACCCATGCTTCTTGATTTCTAAATTCTTTTCTTCCTTGGGGCACATTGGTTGAGATCCGTCAATTGTCTCATGGTTAGGGATGATGCATGGGTTATTGATTAAGCTATTTTTCCTTTGCTGAGGAATGGGCAGCCCGTTGCGTTTATGCTATACAAAGGACAAGGTAAAAAACACAAGGTGCTAGAAGCATGAGGGTGGCTGTGGAATCTATGGGTGTAGAAGTCGGCCTTCACAGACAACAAAATCAGATGCATAGATGCAGTAATGTTGCGTGCATTGCTGAAAATACAATGGACCTCAATACTGTGGTAATAGTAGGTAGTGAGCATCAACCATTAGGGGAGAAATGGGGTCTCAAAAGGGCCTCATAAGGAATGGATAAGGGGAGGATTATGAAACTTACTCTAAGTCTATGTGGAGGGGTCTCAGATGGTTTTGGTAAGCTAGAGGTGGTTTTGGAAGCAATCAAGAGGAGTCGTCAAAAAAACGTCCAGAGGATATAAATATATGGAACCTGCCAGCTTATATTTACACATGATTGGTGGTTGGCTTGGTGGCTAGGGCCCAAGAGTGAAGACCATGTGGTCGCGAGTTCAAATCTTATTTGGCACATTTATGTTTTGGTGGAGGTGGTGGGCTTGGTGGGCCCCCAAGGTGGCGGCTGGGTCACATGTCAAGTCCGCACGTGTTGGCGGCCTGCTTTGCCCCTGCAAGAGTGTACTTGCAGTTCACTTGCACCTCCCTTGTTGACTTTTTGGACATGCCTTAAATGCACCCCCTCCCCACATTTTGAATTTTGGGACACATGGTAGAACTTGGTGCTCCTTCTCCATGTTTGGTGGTTTTCTTCCCCAAAACCATGGTATTCCTTCCCCCTTTTTCAAACTGAAACCAACTTTTTCAAATTGAAACCACCTATGACCTAAGCATAGTAAATGCAACCTGCCACCTCAACATACCATTGCCCTACACAAAGGAGAAATCTCATTGGTAGAACTCAAATCCCTCTCTAATCCCTTGATTATTGAAATTAGGAAACACTAATTGGAGGCCCTTTGGAGACCCCATTTCTCCCCTAATGATGCTCTAGTAATAGGTACAACTACTCAAATGGATTCAATGAAGTGGCCCGTCGCGTTTATGCTATACAAAGAATAAGTTTGAGAACACAAGGTGCTAGAAGCATGAGGGTGACTCTAGAATCTATGGATGTAGAAGTTGGCCTTTGCAGACAACAAAATCAGAGGCATGTACATAGTAAGGTAGCGTGCATTGTTGAAAATACAATGGACCTCAATACTCTAACAATAGCAGTTTAGGTAATGAGCATCAACATGTTCCAATAATAGGTACAACTACTCAAATGGATGCAACCAGGGCCGCTTCTCATTTAAGAACACGAAGTCATGTTGTTCACAATAGGGGGTGTGGTTTTGGATGTAGGGGGGAGCCTCTCTATCTTGCGTACATTTTTGTTTAGGAATAATGGAGAGCACCCATCTTTGTATCCACTGGTCTTCAATGCTCCTTCTCTTCGTGCACTTGGATCCATGGATCATACATGCTGCTTTTTCCAGGCTCAACTCTGGAAACAAGAGATACGAATGCATATGCATCAGGTTGTAGGAAAGCACTGTTGCAAAGTTGGTCGTGTGTCATTGTTGCCCTTAGAAGAACCGCCAGAGATTTTGAGAGTTCTACTGCATGGACATGATGCTAGAAGCAAATTGTTTAAGAAGAATATTAGGGCCGCTTATAATAGTGTCATGGCATTTGTTTCATTGGGAGCCCATGTTGATCAAATGTTCCCTAGGAATAGGGGTATACAAAACTTTTGGGTCCATGGTAGTGTGTATCACTGGGTCGGAAATTTGTTGCCCGATGTGGCTAGGCAAGAGATGCCACATTTTGCATAGTTGTATGTATATGATACAGATCATGAACTACAACACCGTTTGCATGGGATGCCTGGTTTGGATCCATGCATTTTGGAGTATTTGCGGAGGATGATGCATGAGTGCAATCCATATGCTAGTGCATTGGTTGCTATTGGGCAAGTGTTGAGAACAAATTTACTTGAGGATGGTTATTTGTGAGAGCCGCTCGACCTCAAGGTAGTACTTGGATCCTATGGCTAGCGAGGTTGCTGCAATCATGCCAGGACAAGGGAATGACTTTGATATCGAAAATCGGGACATTCATATTTTTAGCCATAATGGGGTTGTGAGTGGAATATCTAATTTGCACCGATCATACATGCCACTCATGTATGTTCTTTTGATCCCTCGGGGGGAGGATGGTTGGCATCTAAATATCCCCTATAGTGATGTTCCTAATCACACACCATTGCACGAGATACGGGGATAGAGTTGTGTCACCCAGAGACATTACTATGCATACCGTTTGCAAGTGAGATATGATACAAATGCATGTCTTTTGCATGGGGGTAGATTGCTACATCAATACATGGTTGATGCCTACCATAGCATGGAAGGGTCCAGGTTGGTGTGGATACGAAACAACCATTCCCTCTATGCAGAAGTCTATCAAGGGTTAGTGGACATGGTAAATACAGCAGATGGGACATGTACTATGCTGGGCAATGTTGTAGGGTGTAGGGTTGTATTGCCTTCTTCTTTCACGAGAGGCCCCTCGGTATATGTGCCCTCTATACCAAGATGCGATGGCAATTGTTAGGAAAAGGGCAAACCAGATTTATTCATCACGTTTACCTGTAATCTAAAGTGGCCTAAAATATTTGGAGCATTGTCATCGGAACAAACTACATAAGACCGGCCAGATTTGATAGCACGTGTGTTTTACCAAAAGCATAAGAATATGATGCAGTCAATTACAAAACATAATTAGTTTGGGAAGGTGGTTGGATACATGGGTGTGATAGAGCTTCAAAAGAGAGGTCTGCCACACTCACATATATTGTTAATACTTCATGCGTATGCTTCTTAATGTGTGCACAGGATGCAAGTCCTTTGGTGACCTGCATACTTTTGACAGGCAAGTCTAGCCTACTTTCAAGGCAGCATGCAAAGCATGGGGTTTGTTGGAGAGTGATGATGAATGGTTTGTGTGTATGCAAGAGGCTGCGTTTTACCAAAATAGTGCACAACTGAGACACCTATTTCTCACAATTTTGGTTTTCTGTGAGCCAATGTCTCCTAGTCTTTTGTGGAAAAGATTTTCCACCGAGCTTTCGGATGATTTTTTTTCATGTATTGATATCAAGTATGGGGAATTTAATTGGTCATCGTGCCATGTCAATAAAGAAGCTGGCTGTATTGCACTTGGAGCACATTCTTCAACAACATGGGTGAAGGTTGAGGGAATGCCTATTGTCAACAGAACATCTTTGTTAAAAGATACAAATGGCTTATTGCAAGAAGAAAGAATGTTTGATTTTGTGAAAGAAGCATAGACTGCCTAGTGGATGGAAATGTCCTTGAATCATTGCCAATGTGCTGCATTTGATCAGATTTTGGCAAGGGTCTATGGAGATGATGGTGAGGTATTTTTTCTCGATGGTCCAGGAGGGTATGAAAAGACCTTTCTCTACAATTGCTTGCTCTCTCGGTTGTGTGGGGAGGGGCACATCGCTTTGATATGTGCATCTTCTGGGATTGCATCATTGCTACTAGCCAATGATGCACAACACAACATACCATTATAGCTGGATGGTACTAGCAACTGCAATATTAAGGTTAATAGTCACCTCATAGATGTTTTGAAGATGGCTAGGTTGATAATATGGGATGAGGCACCCATGACTCATCGGTTTGCTTTCGAGGCACTAGATTGAACATTGCGAGATATCATGTCGAATGAGCAACTTTTTTGTGGGAAGGTGGTGTTGTTGGGGGGGGGGGATTTTAAACAAGTCTTGCCAGTGCTTCCAAAGGTAGGAAGAGAGGACATTGTCAATGCTACCTTATGCCACTCAAGGATTTGGGGTCGCACTATAGTATTGAAGTTGATGCAGAATATACGGGTCCTTTGGAATGGTGATAACTCTACCGAGCAAGAGTTCACGCAATGGGTTTTGGCCATTGGCAATGGGATAAAGAAATGTACAAAAGAAGATACTATTGTGATTCCATCGCAGATGCTTTTAGAGACAAAGTCCATGGAAGGCCTCATTGGATGGGTGTATAGAGGGCTTGCAAACTGTTATGGACTGTGCACCATACTTTTGAGAGCATGCTATTCTTGCACCTCAAAACCTTGAGGTTGATGTAATTAATGCTACGGCATTGAAGGCAATGCCCGATGAGGAAAGGGAGTACCTAAGCGCAAACTCAGTGGACAACTCAAGGGGAGATTCTTTTTTGTTTGCAGTCGAGTATCTGAACAATTTGGATCTTGGTGGTGGATACCCGCCACATCGATTGGTTTTGAAAAGAAATGCTCCTATAATTTTATTGCACAATCTGAATCATCACCAGGGTCTGTGCAATGGGACACAATTGATATGTAAAGAGTTTCACATTTAAGTGTTGTTAGATGAAATCATTACTGGTACCAATGTTGGTGATAGAATGTTCATTCCGACCAAACTTAAACTTCCATTCGACATGAGGAGATGGCAATCTCTTATCCGATTGGCATTTAGCATGACAATCAACAAGTCATAAGGTTAAACATTGTCTGTTTTGGGGCTATACTTGGCGACACCGGTGTTTAGCCATGGCTAGCTATACGTGGCATTTTCATGTGTTCGAGCATCAAATGCTGTTAAGATTTTCATTCTGGAGAGTGTGCCTGATGCCAGTGGTGAGGAGGCGGATAATACTTCTACCACAAATGTTGTATACAAGAAAGTTTTGCAATTGGCAACAACAAGAGCCCAGGAGTATGCCATTGCTCTTTCAAGCCCTCCTAAGACTTTTTGGGTGGCAAATCCTCATTTGGGTAATATTTATATAGCTTTTTTTAAGTTCATTCAATATTCCATCCAAGAACTATCATATGTCTTAGGGAATGCCAGCTATATATACAAATATTAAGTGAGATGTAATATTTCATGATTTTGTCCTTGATAATGTTTGGCTTTTATGAGTTTAGTGTGTACTCTGCAAAATTCCATTTTCCATTTGCGTTGTGGGTTTGCAATATACTTCAGGATATTTTCTCTTGAAACTCTATTGTTTTCTCCTGTATATGTAGATTCACACATGCGTTTCTTTTTACAATGCGATAGGATGTCTAGACAATTCACGTTTCTCATCGCAACAGGAGCGCAGGTGCAAGGTATATAATTGCTTGACAGCCATGTTTTATGTCGACCTGTTTAATAGTAGAGTCATTGACTTTTAGAAAATTGCAGATCCTGTGGGTTGGAGATCTCTGCAGAGCACGCAACTGTTGTTGGATTTGCTTGAGCTGGAGAGCTACCTTAGGTAGACAGTGTGTACATTGTTTGTTGCTTTATTTTTGTTGAAACAAAAGGTTATTTGGATTATATATGAGTGGGGAAACATGCTATTATTTGTCTTTTAGGACTGTGCCTAATTCAAGGTTTGTAATGAATCTCCACATCCATCATCGTTTGGAGGGGCGAGTCCACTTGGGATATTACGTTGTCTTAGCTCGTCGGCTTCATAGGGATGATGGACTAAAGGCCATCACTGTCTGCTTGCTGGGATACTATGCACGTGTGCGAACACAGATTTTCTATCAAGGGCAAAATGCGGACTATACGTATACCTTTGTTCGCACTATTCATAGCCCTTTGCATCTGAGTAAGTACTCTAATGAATGAGTTGGGTTTTACCAACATACAGTTATAAAAGTTTTATGGCTCAAAATTTATAGTCCCTAAATTATCTTTTTGTGTGATGTTAGTCTAGATATAATTGTCGGTAGTCTGTTGTACGTTCAAAGCCAACACGAAAATGACAGACGTGGAGTACATGGTCGCAGGCTTTTCCCTGTAGTACATGGCCACATACTGTTCCCTTAGGCATGTTTGTGTGTCGATTGTAGATTTTGTATGTTCAGTTATGACTTTGTTTGCGGATGTGTATTTGGACATATCAGTCAGTTCTTTGATGTAGATATTGCATATTCGAACATGTGACTCCACTTTTGGATGTAATATTTTGAAGTACTCTCTCATAGAGAATTTGTTGGTTAGAGTATGTTGCTTGCATTTAAATGTTTGTTGTGTTTATAAAAGTTCTTTTGCTATATTGTTGGTTTAAGAGATCAGCATGCAAGCCTTGCCAAGGGTGCTAGCTCTAACCATGACACAATTAATAACTTTGGTGATGTTAGTAGCCTAATTTCAACCCTGTCCCTTAGGTATAACTAATATCCCTCTCTCTCACACACTCTCAGTCACTATGTGTGTCTTCACCTTCTCCTCGATGCATAGAACGAAAATTCATGTCATAAAAAATTTCCATTAATTGAACCCGAATTGCATGCATATGTGGAAAACTCATCTTTTTAATTTTGAGATTTGCCATCTATACTTCACCTTTACTATTGTGCAACCAACCCTTGAGGTACCTTTACTAGATACTCTTTCGATCGAAATTAATGACATTTTAGCATCTCGAGACTTGGTGGAGCGGGTCTGTAGCTCGTCGTAGATGGGTCAAGCTACTCGCAAGGTATAAAAGTCAAGGTTGAAAACTTATGTTCCATGTTGCCCATTAATAGGTTTGACGGGCAAATGAGGTCAACCATGTCCTCATTGCAATACTTAATTATCAATATATAATCGCACACCAAATTGGTCCAGCTCCTATTGATTTATCTATAAAATCGGACCAAAAGCGAGCTTGTGCGGTGAGGCCGGCATGAGATCGCCTCTCGTACCACGATGGGAGGCTGGCTGTTGCTCGTCAATGTACTCTACGATGATACGGGACTCGGACAAGGCCTTGCCGTTGTGGATGAATATAGGTAGAGTCTAGACGGGTTGAAGAGGATCAACTCAGGGCTGAAGCTCCTCAGCACTTCCGCCACATACTCGAATCCCCTTCTCGTGCTGGGTTAGAACTCTCTGTCGCTCTTTGGTTGCGGCTACCATCTCCGCTCGACAGCCATTGTTATTATTCAGTAAAGCAGGTGCTGTTGCGAGAAGCCAGAGTCTTAGAGAGTCTTCAATAGCAGAATTTCGTACGTGTGACTTGTGCGCCAGATCATAACACAAATACACTACATGAGTCACGACAGATCATAACACAAATAAACTACATGAGTCACGACAGCTCGCTCAGCTTCTAATTTTCTACACGTACAGCGGATCGCGTGGATCTTGCGAGATGATGATAGGAGGTTGGAAGGCGTGCACTGGCGCTTCAGCTGGTTAAACATTGAGAACTCCACATGGCGAGCTTTAGTGATTAATCTCATGCTTCTCGTCACGGATATTGGGCGAGGAAGCTCTCCCATCCTGTAAGACGGCTAAAGCAATTAGCAGACACAGCGGCGCCATCCTCTGGATATGCTTGTGCTTGTGGTACTAATGTAGCGCCTCTCTTGTCTCTGTGTCTGGATACCACTCTGTGTCTCTGATCTCTCTCTCTCTCTCTCTCTCGCTCGCTCGCTCGCTCTCTCTCTCTCTCTCTTTCTCTCTCTATGATGGCGCTTCTGCTCCCCCGCCCCCCCCCCTCTCCTTCCAGGGTGTGTGTGTGTCACATGTGTAGAGTCCTCTCGGCAACCTAAAAGCTCAGCAACTATTATGACACGTGAGAGCCTGGTTTGCATAAGGATCCCCAGTTTCGGTATATAGAGTCCTCTCAGAAGCTCAGCAACTGTGTGAGCCTGGTTTGCATAAGGACTCTGAGCTTTTCCCAAATTTCGGATAAAATACGTTGAGGGACAGAAACACATCGTTTTCATTTTCACTTCAAAGTCCAAGCACCAAGCGAGTCGTCAAGGATGTCCACTTGCTGAGAAAATGCAAACAAGGGACGAAAATCTGTCCCAGCAGATTAAGTGGCCCAAAAAAGGGTACCAAGAACAAGAGAGTCTTAAAGGATATCAACTTGTGCGAAAATGCAAACAAGGGACGAAAATGCACTTTCGTGTCCGAGGACATGACCGTACCAAGAACGAGTGCATGTTATAGGCCTCTTGGTCTTTGGCCTCATGGGCTCAAAGAAGAGAATGCACTTTCATGCATGTGGACTCATGATAGTCACCCCTGGGTAACATACCCAGGGGTGACTATCATGAGTAACATACCCAGGGGTGACTATCATGAGTCCACATGCATGAAAGTGCATTCTCTTCTTTGAGCCCATGAGGCCAAAGACCAAGAGGCCTAGATGCACTAGGTTTGTTCTTAGTATACTTTTTTCGGTCACTTAATGTGCTGGGACACTAAAGTGCATTTTCGTCCCTTTTTTGCATTTTCACTTAATGTGGACTCATGTTTTTTCAAAATTGAATTGACAAGGGCGAGTAAGGTCAAACTTGTCAATTCAATTTTGAAAAATTTAAATACGATTTTTGAAGGTTGACGCTAGCTATATACAAGGGGTGACTATCATGAGTCCACATGCATGAAAGTGCATTCTCTTCTTTGAGCCTGTGAGGCCAAAGACCAAGAGGCCTAGATGCACTAGGTTTGTTCTTAGTATACTTTTTTCGGTCACTTAATGTGCTGGGACACGAAAGCGCATTTTCGTCCCTTTTTTGCATTTTCACACCAAGTCGTCACCACGTTCTACACCAAGTCAATATCCTTTACGACTCTCTCGTTCTTGGTACCCTTTTTTGGGTCACTTAATGTGCTGGGACATAAAAGTCCATTTTCATCCCTTGTTTGCATTTTCGCCTCATGTCAACATCCTTTACGGCTCTCTTGGTGCTTGGTACTTGGTCTTTTCCTTGTGCTTATTTTCTATTAGTATTTATTTTTTGGCAATATTGTGAGGCAAATATCTTCAAGAAGGCTTCATTATTTTGGAAAAGTTTATATGATGGAGTTCTAGATTTCTCAATGGATTGCAATTTTAATTCTTTGTATTTTACTCCATTCTAGTGTTTAGAGGCCTTTTATAAAAAAATCGAGAGGAACTCACACATCAAGGCACCCATAATAGGGGTGGTTGCCCTTCTCTTTCCAAATATTGGCCACTTTTTAGCTATGTAGAATGTGTAATTCCGTTTTGGTATCTTTTCAACCATGTCCACAACATGAATATTAAATATTGTAGAGGCGGCTTGAGAGGACTCCCAGGAAAAATTATTTGTTTTATGTTAGAAGTTGGTAAAACCATCCTTGGCAAGCTCTGCTCTCCTTCTAAAATATTGCATATTCAATATGGAAAATAAATTGGCTGGACATGGGAACTTTGCTATATTTGCTTCCGCCCTTGTTTTTTGAGCACAATAATATCAATAACACATTACACTAGTATTATTGTATAGTAGCAAAAAAGAGCTAGACCAAGCTACATGAAAAAAATAATGGAAGGGTTATCATTATAAAAACTGAAAGTACAATACATTAAATAAAAATAATATATTCCTGAAGGGAATAAAAAATTTCTTCAATAAGTCATGAAAGCTTGAGGTTGGATAGCTCTACCTAACCTCCTCCCATGGTAAATAATTTAATCAAAACATCATTTGTTGCTGCATCTTCATATAGGTCTTATGTTTGTTTTCACCAAGATACATACGTTAATAAATCAATATCTGAGAAAAGGAATTCAACATTAAAGTTTAATATTTTTTTAAGAAATACTCATCAAACTCATTTGCTATCTCATCGAGTGACAACTCCTTGTTGGTAGCAATGTGGGATAATACAGAGGTTATATCGTTCTCATCATTAATCCCTTGCATTGTCTTCCAATGAGTGACTTTCATATCATTAAAAATGGAATTAACGAAAACATCAACCTTTCTCTCTTTTCCTTTGTAGGACACTATTTAGATTATCTCGCCAGATAGCCTTTCAACTCCTTCATGTCCCACAAGGTAAATATTTTGTGCACTAAATTGGACTGTTTCTAAAAGCCAACTCAAAGAAATTTTCATATTTTTATATGGAATTAGAAGCCTTACTTTCATCAAATGCCAATCTAGTTTCTAGGCAATAAAGCATTCTTAATTTAATGGAAATTTTGTCATTTTATATAATCCATTCCACATACTCCTTATGGAAGACCTGATGCATTGAATGAAAATCATATTCACTCTAAAGTCATTGTCGTTGTTGTGGTCCCATGCCAAGAGCTTAGCCTCCATAGTGGTAATATTTGCATAGATCTTACGTTCACAATTCTTAATAACACCTATTTCATTAATTTTGGACTAGCTGGTGCACTGTCCAAATTCATTTTGTGAGATAATTTTGGATAAAACATTTAAGAAAAAGAGGCTCTTATAAAACAAAACATTGAGTCAAAAAGGAAGATTTTAAAAAATCAAATTAGAAAAAATGACGTGAGATGTTATTAAAACTAGAGTACATTAAAAATAGAGCACATCACATTGTTAAAAGAGACAAAAAGTAAGATTTTAAAAAATCAAATTAGAAAAAATGGTGTGACATGTTATTAAAACTAGAGTACATTTAAAAAAAAGCACATCACATTTGTACAAGAAGTAGATCATATAACTCAAAGCCATATGGTGTCAAAAAACACCTTACATTAGCTCACAGCCCTAGAAGATCTCATCTTGGTCTCTCTTATCTTCTCAATAACCCAAAGTCTAGAAGATCTTATCATTGGTCTCTCAAAACTAGAGTACATTTAAAAGAGAGCACATCACATTTGTACAAGAAGTAGATCATATAACTCAAAGCCATAACTCAAAGCCATATGGTGTCAAAAAACACCTTACATTAGCTCCTAGAAGATCTCATCTTGATCTAACTTATCTTCTCAATCACCCAAAGTCTAGAAGATCTCATCATTGGTCTCTCTTATCTTCTCAATAACCCAATCTTTCACTGCCTCCACATCTGTATCCTCAACATAATTACATGCAAAGAAGTAATTTAAGCAGTCACAAATTGTTTCTTTATAATTTCTCTGTGAGGCTCTTATTGTTCTCTCAGCATTCGCATCAAATCGCCCATGATGAGAGCTGCGATAACAAAGGTTACTTAAGAAGTCTAAGAGATCTTGTTGTGCTTTAATAATATGTCTTAAAAGTCTTTCACTCTTTGCTATCTTGAGAGTCTCCTCCCTCTCTGCGTGCCTTTGTGCATCGAATTCCTCTCTCTCCATCTGTGTCAAAGGAGAACCTTGTCGAATTCTAGCCTCTCTCTGTGCTCCTTGGTCAGCAATCCATTCTTTGAGACTGTTAATTCTGAACTCCACGTCTTCGACAATGCCAAGGACATCCATGGGTGGGGAGATGAAAGAAGAGAGTGTTTGTGGAAGAACTAGGATAGAAGAATACAAGTTACTAGGATGGATGAAAGAAGAGAGTGTTTGTGGAAGGGAGGTGGAAGGACTAGGATAGAAGAATACAAGTTACTGAGAAGGACAAAGATGTAAGAAATAAGAGAGTGTTTGTGGAAGGTGTTTGTGGAAGGACTAGGATGGAAGAATACAAGTGCACTACTAAGGCACGATGTGTTCGCTATGATAAGGATAAGGGTTGGAATAAAGTGAGAGAAGCATTGGGAATGCTCTACTTTAAGTGAGTGGAGACTGTCCAACTGAATAAAATTTTGCAGAGCATTGGGAATGCTATAATTTAAGTGAGTGGAGCATTGGGAATTGATACTTTGGAGTGAAATATATTACAAGTGAGAGAGAGAGAGAGCGATAGAAAGTGAGGAAAGACGTAAAGTGAAAGACGAATACAAGTTAATCAAAAGGACTAGGATGTAAGAAATAAGAGAGTGTCTTGAAGGGATAGAAAGTGAGGGAAGATGTAAAGTGAAAGATGAATACAAGTTAATCAGAAGGACTAGGATGTAAGAAATAAGAGAGTGTTTGTGGAAGGACTAGGATGGAAGAATACAAGTGCACTAAGCCACGATGTGTTTGCTATGATAAGGATAAGGGTTGGAATAAAGTGAGAGAAGCATTTGGAATGCTCTACTTTAAGTGAGTGGAGACTATCCAACTGAATAAAATTTTGCAGAGCATTGGGAATGCTATACTTTAAGTGAGTGGAGCATTGGGAATTGATACTTTGGAGTGAAATATATTACAAATATTACATAATCACATATTCATATCAAAATTCTCATCACACAAGGTTATATTTCCAAATAATCACATCATCACACACAACAACACAAAGCAACTATAGACGCGCTTGGTAGACGCGCAAAATAGCGGGCGCGTCTATAGGCGTTGCTTTAGTAGAGAAATTACGAGCGCATCTAAATGCGCGGCTAAACGCTCGTCCATTTGAGTGTAAATCACTGCGTCTATTTGCGCATTTGACCTGAGAAAATACGGGCCCGTCTAACAACCCGTTTATTAGCGCGTTTACACTGAGACTCAGACGCGCATTTAGACGCGTAAATAGACGTGCTCCAGAGAATACAAAAAGTGAGATTTTGGTGTACATCATTGCTTTCCAAACATTGCCCATGATTACCAAAGCACATAATTTTTTGCAAGCCCACATATACAAGAATTAAGTGAAATGAGGAGAATGAGACAATATGTAAAATAGTTTTGCCAATATCAATTGTGGGGCTACGGTTCAATCTCATCCTCAATGAGATCAACCCTTGCCAAACTATCTACTTCAAAATCCAAACAACTGTTTAGATCTACAAATACATTCAACCCACTACTACTTGTGCCACTCATGTGCTCATCGAAATCAGCATCTCCAATGGTAGGCTCGTCCTCACGGGTAATGCCGGCCTCAATATCTATATCTCCTATCTCATGATCATCCTCCTCTCTTGTATCACGGTCATCATCACGTCCATGGCCATGATCATCCTCCATACGCTCCATATTAGTAAATGTACTATACATCACTTTGGAACGTGGCATAATAGGTATGACATGCCACCATCTATTATTATCCACCATTGGTTGATAGACAACCTAATTCAAACACAAATACAATCATGTTACTTTTCTTGCATCAAATATTTAAAAGCGAGTATTTTTATGTGTGTGCACAGTACCTGTTCACATTGTTGCGGTAGTACTAGTGTGTCCTTCCTACTTTGCCAAAACTTTGTGGAGTCAATAGTTACAAAGCCACTTGCATGGCGTTTGATTGTTGCATTAGGGCCTCTTTCCACCACGTCCTTAAACCACTTTACATCCAAAACATACACAAAGAAGCGTTGAAAGTCAAGCATAATGATATCCTGGATTATGCCACAATAATCATCCATGGCTCCATTGGCTCCCTCAAAGCTAGCAATGACGCCGCAATCTTGTGTGTTTCTCTTATCATCAATCCGTTGTGTTCGAAAATGCTTGCCCTCACACCATATAGCATTGAACATAGTGCACTACACCAAGAAAAAATCAATTAAATAAGCAATCTAAATTATAAAAAGCTCCTAACTTATGCATAACATTCTATATACCGACCTTGCTCATGCATCCCCTAGCATACTCCCATTCTTCCATTGTGATATGCATCCCCTCGTCTTTCTCTGCTTTCTCCATTTCATCAAGTAGCCAATCCACATGAATATCCTTTGGAAGTGCTCGTAGATGCTGAGGGTATGGCACACGAGATCCGTGGTGTGTACGAAAGAGGGCCCTTTCTTCTTGTCTTCTTGCCTTTGCATCCTCGTATCTTGTCACCCATCTTTTCATCACATCACTATTAAGCACGCAAAAGAGGTTGATACTATTATGCAACTCCGTGTCTATTACTTTGTTGCGTCCTTTTCCTTGAGGCACAATAGAGGTCATCCTTAGGTCTTCATCATCTCTCCATAGTCGTGGGAGAGAGCTATCCACATCAACAAGAAACTCAGAAATATATACAAGTGACTCTTGTACCAACCAACCCTCGGCCATGCTACCTTCGGGTAAACCGCCTCCACTGACATAACTCGAGCATTCTCAAGCGTGGTGGGATCTATTTCCTTTGAGCTCACATACCTCACAAGCTCGCCCATCTTGTAAATACAATCTTTCACGTCCTTTGATGCACTACGTGAAATGCTAGTAGGTAGTATGAACTGAACCCGCGAGGAGGTGGTTGATTAGTTGCTTATAGCTATTCACTCACAAATTTGAAAGGAAAAAGATATTATGCATATAAAATACTTACTTGGAGCATCTTGTGCCAATCATGAGATTTCAAGCCATATAATTGCTCTACACCTCTTTTCTTGCTCTTTGTAAAGGCTCCCTTCAAACACCTCATGCATCCAGTGGGAGTACGAATTGTAGTAATAGCGCGCTTCACCGTCGCCATCTCTAGCTTTGATAACATCCACGGTGCACGAGGTAAAAAAACACGCCCATTTGGTCTCTCTTGAGGCCAAGCTTCACGCATCCTCCCTGTGGTACGTAGATCCTCCCTTATGCCTGCCGAATCTCGTGTCCCATTCAAATGCTCCCAAATGGTAGATGCCACATTCTTGAAGATATGCATTGGATCGAGCAGGTGATTGATCTTGAGGTGGGACCAATATGGTAAACGATAAAAGATGGAGTATCTAAACAAAATAAAGTGTTAGCGTGCAATCTTTACTTTCAACCAATATAGCCAATCTTTACTTCCAGCCAATAGTTACAAACCCTTATTGGCTCATGCCAAGTGGTGGAGGAGTCGTGGAACCGTCCCAAATTCTCATCCAATCTCCCGCGGTGAGTGATTGTGGGAGGACTTCATTCCAAGGGGCAACATATCTAGGATGATCAGGTGGGAGAAATCGATGGTGATTCTCATAGATGACCTTATTCAATGCGTCTGCCCGTGAGGCAACTAGCGAAGGACCACAAACAGGACATGCATGGTAACCCGATGTAGTGAGACCTGAACAATAGATGCAATTAAGAGTGGAAGGTGGGTTTAGGGTGCCACGTCCTTTGCCTATTCATAATTAAAAAATGCAATGCTTACCTGAACACTCGCCATAGCCTGGGAAGTCATGCATCGTCCACATCAAGACTGCTTTGCAGTTGAAGTCTCGTGATGAGGGAGGCCTGCTCACATCATGCACCTCGATACCTCTCCAAAGTATCTCTAGCTCATCAATCAAAGGCTCCAAATAAACATCAGGGTTTTTGACTTTATGTTTCCCTGGAATTAGAAGGGACAGCATGACATGTCCTTTCTTAATAGCCATAGAGGGTGGAAGATTGTAATTCACCAATACCACTGGCCATACACTGTAAGACGTGCTTTTGAGACCAAATGGGTTCACACCGTCCATACCCAATCCAAGTCTCAAGCTCCTAGGTTCTTCCTTGAAGCTTGGCCATGTGTCTTCAATATGCTTCCACGCAGGAGAGTCCGCGGGAGTTCTCCACTTGCCATCGGTTGATCGATGGGAGGAATGCCATGACATGAGCTCTGCAATAGATTTGCACTTGAACATATGTTGGATGCGAGGGATTATGGGAAAATGTCGCAATACCTTACGAGGCACGTCCAAGGTTTTGAGATCTGCTCTATATCTTGCCTCTCCACAAGTAGGACACTCTCTTGCATCCTTATGTAGTCCATGAAACAAAACGCAATCGTTGACACATGCATGGATGCGCTTGTAATCTAATCCTCCAAGAGAGGTCACATGTTGCCTTGCCATATCTCTTGAGGTCGGTAATTTATTCTCCCTTGGAAGCATTTTACAGAATAGCCTGCACATGAAGACCATAAATGAGGAAAAGCATTCGAGTAATTGACCCACGCGCATAATTCACCATGTTTGCAAAATCGACTTTAAAGCTTACTTGAGTAATGCATTCAAACTTGCATTGCTCCATCCATAGATGGTTTGCAAGTTTAGTAACTCAAGGGAGGCACGTAGAACAGAGAATGTGCACCCCTCAAACAGTGGAGTCGATGCTACGATAAAAAGATCATCCTGCTCCATGCTATTATCCCTCCCTTGATGGACATATAAATCCCGCACCATATCATCAAACACCTCCTCCTCCACGGCTTCATGAGGTAATGGCGGAGGGCTACTATCACCATCACTCCATGCATCCATAACGGTCCCTCCTGAAGATCCCACCTCATATCGCCGACGCTTCGCCTCCTCATGACGGGCATAGGGTAACATGTGCGGGTGTGGCACTGCATCCTGTATCAAATTAAAACGGGATCATAACTCAAACATATGAACACCCATAGGTATCTCAATCAACCTTAACTTACAAACCCTTACCCTGTTTACGGTCACATCCCATTCTCCATACTTTGAGATATGATTGAGCGTAATCCTGCGTGCACGATACATGTTTCCTCGACATCGATCACACAGACATTTGATTTTTTACTCCAACCACATTTCGCGATGGTGGATACGGAGGGATTCATCCTCACTGGAGCTACTTGTTGAAGATGGAGACATCCTACAAACAAACAACCCACCAAATTTGCTCTTCTTCAAATGCTTAATTTAAACTCTGTGTTGCGTCTATCGCCGCGTCTATAGTCGCGTCTAACATAGCGTCTAACGGCGCGTCTAAACACGCGTCTACTCTGTGTATTCAGACGCGCCTATAGACGCGCTAATAGACGCGACTATAGACGCAGCTTTTAAACTTGCTTTTCGGCGCGCCGCTCGCTTTGCTTTTCTTTTCATTACTTAAACTTCGCGAGCGGCTTCCTTCCTTCTTTATTAGCAGTTCCATAGATTCGAAGCTTAAGAGAGAGACTCCCATACACAGTTCCAAGCTTTCACTTAAGAGAAAGGGACCGTACCTACACTTACTTCCAAGCCTAAAGGAGAGGAGGAGTACGAACAAGGAGAAGAAACAAGTTTGGAAAAGAAAGATCCTTCCATACCTTTATCCAAGTAAGTCCTTTTGAAGTTGTTCTTGCTTGCTCTTTCCAGTTTTGTACTTTCTCGCATCCAGGAAACGCATCTAGGTATGAGCGTCACGTTCTTTTGTCGGGCGCAATGTCCTTTTTGACTTTTTAGTATTCTCGCCTGTCGGAGCGCGTCTATAGGCGCGTCTCAGGGCATGTCTAAAAGCGCGTCTACAGGCGCGTCTATCCACGCGTCTGGCTTGTTGCAGACACACACAGACGCGTCTGTAGACGCTCACACAGACGCCCTATTAAACGCACTGTTAGACGCGCTTTTAAACGCACTGTTAGACGGACTGTTAAACGCACTATTAGACGGACTGTTAAATGCACTGTTAAACGCTCTGTTAGACGCGTCTATAGACGCGCAAATCAGACGGGTCTATAGACGCGCTCTGACAGAGCCTCTTTTTTCTTCCCCTTTCTTCTCAGCTCCCAAAGTAATAGATTTGTTTCCTTTTTTCCAGTTCAACATGTGGGGAGGAAGTGCTTCTAGCTCACCTGATCTGCGGGAATCGATTTGGAAGGACTTATATAATCTTTTAGGGCACCCTCCTAGTCCTGCGGAGTTATACGGGTATATGATGGGTACCCTTAACACTCCCCAGGAGTCGGCACTACAGACTCCGAGCCACCCCACACCGCCTGAGATCACCCCAGCGGAGTCAGCACAGTCGTCTTATGCCCCTTCCCCCGTACCGTCTTATGCCCCTTCCCCCATGCCATCTTATGTCCCTTCTGCCATCCCGTCTTATGCCCCTTCCCCCATGCCGTCAGGAGGTCCTTCTGTCTCGGCGAGCCGTCGACGTACTCCCCAGCCGTCGAGACTCGGTTCTCCAGCTACGAGTGGTCAGCGTAGTCCCGTGCAGTCCCCAGCTACGAGTGGCCAGCGTACGAGCTCGACACGACAGGGTAGCAGGCGTAGTAGCAGGGAGAGCGGTGGCAGATGCATGGCACAGTGCTTTGGGCCATGTGGCGGTGAGGAGGAGGATGATTTAGATGATTTAGACGTGCCTCTGGGTGATGGTAGGATTTATTATGACATCACTCAGACAGGAGGCATCTTGATGGATGCGCGGGGGAAGGACATCATGGCCTTCATGTGCTCTGTAATTGCTAACAATTACAGAGATTGCTTTATCCACTATAAAGACCACCCAAAGAGGTTGGCTGATGAGACCCTCGCTACTGTTCGCTCTAGGTATCCTAACCCCCCCAATCACCAGTTCACAGATAAATGGGGGAAGTCAAAGATTGTTACGATACTTAGCAATAAAAGATCTTCGCTTAAGAGGCAGGCACTAGCGGAGCTTGCCAGGCTTGAGGCAGGTCAACCTCCAAGGGGCCGCCCCACACCGCTCACAAGCGTGAGTGGAAGAAGGCAATGAAGTCAGCGAGGGAGGAGCCCAGTCTGCAGCACGTGGAGGCACGGAGGATCCAGATGGAGGAATATGGAAGCGCGCATTTTGGAGCAGGGGGTGTTGAATCATGGGAGGCCCAATTTGTAAGTATCGATCTCAAATTATATTGCTTATGTAGTTTATTAGGAGGTTGGTTGTTTCTTTGTACTAATCCCTCCACAAAGTGTATCGCGGTCATGCAACTTGAGATCGTGGGCAGATACCCTACTCCAGTGGAGACAGCCTACCACCGCCACCATCGCAAAGGAGATACATGGAGGCACTTCTATGATGACGGGTTGATTACTGAGGAGCAGTATACCCGAGCTACTAGACAGGCCCCCCAGGTATTTGAAAGTAATTAAATAATGCCAAAATTATAAGTAAAGATTTGATTTTTCATACATTGATATATGTTGTCCCTTGTTTATGAGTTGTTTACAGGCCCATGCACAAGACGACGAGGAAGACGAGGAAGGAGGCGCAGAAGGGAGCGCAGAAGGGAGCGTGGAAGGCAGCGAGGATTAGTCGTAGAAGTAGTGCTACTATTCTTTTTTGTACTTAAAGCCACTGGCTGGGCTTCGTGCCTCTTGTATATAGACTCCTCTTATTTTTTGTACTTGAAGCCACATGACATGGCTTAGCTTTCTTATTTTTTGTACTTGAAGCCACATGACGTGGCTTAGCTTCGTGCTATATGTATATACAAGCACTTTTTGAGCTTTCAATTTTATTGCGTTTTGGAGTTGTAATATTTTATTTGGAATTGTAATTAAAATGCGGTTGGCTGTAAGAATTGAATTACAGAATGTGGATATGGGATTCTTGTAACTATATAGCATACACAACATACACAGTATTCTGTTTAAAAAAAAAAAAAAAAGGCGCGTCTATCAGTGCGTTTAAAAACGCGTTTATATTCACGTTTGTCTGTTCGACTTGCGTCTATACGTGCGTCTATAAAAGTGTTTATAAGCACGTCTATTATGCGTCTAAGTGCACGTCTATATGCGCGTGTGTCTGATATATAGACACGCAATTAGATGCGGGTCTCCAGACGCGCAAATAGACGCACAATCAGACGTGCCCGTAAGTTTTTTATTTAGTTCATGAAACATGTCTGTGCACGCGTCTATGGGTTCTTTTTCTTGTTGTGACACATTCATATCATAAAATTGTGTGCATGAAATAAATATATAAATATCATGACTAAATGCCACTTAAGTAATAAGTCACAAATTGGTGTATAATCAACAAAAACTACATCATGATTCATACATTGCAACAAATAAATGTCAACCATAATATTCATGGAATAAACAACATCATGAGAATATGCTCCTCATGCATACATACAAACACAACATCATACATGCATCACAACTCTTCTGATGCTTCTAGTGGAGACAATGGCAACTCTTTTGATGCTTCCAATGGAGGTTGTGGTGCTCTAGATGTACACTCAGTCTCTACTTCTTCTGTAGTATGTAGTGCTTTTGGAGTAGACTCAATATCCTCTTCCTTAAATGTAAGCGGAGGCTGTCGCAACTCTTCTGATTCTTCCAGTGGAGGCTGTGGTGCTATAGGTGTACACTGAGTCTCTACTTCTTCTATAGTGTGCAGTGCTTTCACAGTAGACTCAGTCTCCTCTTCCTTAAATGCAAGCTCTAATATTGCTTCAGTTGCACGTTGTATTCTAATGGCAGCAATTAGGTCTCGAATGATTTCAGCCCTAAACAATTGTATATCCTCCTCTGAATATTTGAGCTCCAAAGAGTCTTTTGATGAGACTTGTGGCTTAAGTGAGAAAATTTCTTTGAAAATCAACATGCAGTTATAGGCAACTCTCCACCCACAACTATGCCCATCTTCCTGCTCTACTACTAAATGCTTTTGGAAGTCTAGCGAGTCTTTGTACTGTCATGTTTCTCTGATAGCAGATACCAACTTCTCAATCGACCTGCTCATCATGACTTATTAAAAAAACTTAGTGTGTCTATTACATAAGGTACATAATATAGAAGTAACAACAGATTAATAGAATACTTACGTTTGCACTGAGCCATGAAAGCCTGCAATCGAGTTGACAAACCAACAATAGTTGTCTTCAAGGTCCCAAACCACTAGACTCCAATGTTCCCTACACGAATAATTAAGAACCATTATTATTTAACACAATGTTGCCAGTATAAGATGAAAATAAAGGTTGCCATGATACTTACATCTCGTGATATGCCATAAATAGGACTCGCACGCCATGTAAATGTAAAGGCTGTGACCATTTACAAAAATCGGCTATCGTCTTTCTGCTATCGCTAAGTATATGAGAAAGGAGGGAATCCAACATATACACATGGTTTTGTACGGCTCTACAAAATCGTGAGATAACTATATTGCACCAACAAATAAATGAATATTAGCTTATTAGATTTAATCAAAATATTGAATTATCAAGCAGAGAAAAAGTTTGTATCAAACCTGAGAATGGCCATCATAACGTTGTTATTGACCTCATTTGAAGCTCTAGAGAGGATTGAAATCTCCTCTCCCCCAAATTCAAGATACTGAGGTCTATGTTGAATCATAACCCTAACATTAAAAGAGCTTCCCAATTCTTCCAATGAAGCCATGTTTGTAGAGTTGAGGTCTTCTATCCCCTTTGACTCTTTGACGGCATTCATTTCGCACACCTCTGAGCCATTATCTCTTTGACTTGTGGGAGGGTCCATAATGTTGCCCTTAATGATTGCTCGAATGGTACATGTTATAAATGCATAGAGATGCAAGTCCGTATATATTGACAGTGTGGTGTCATTTTGTATCTCAAAAATTTGACCAAGTACCAAAAAGCAATTGTAGCCCACCCTCCATCCACAACTATAGATGTGGCTATCCTCTTGATGTGATACCTGACATGTTATATACTCTATTTGTTGTGCCAAGTCACATTGCCGCATTACTGTGTCGATAGCACCTACTAACTTTCGAGCCGATCTGCACATCAAAACATATAACAACAGTGAATATGTGCATTGCATATCAATCTACATGTCAAGAAGTGACAACAAGTGTAGTCTATACTTACTCTAACACAGTGCCATGGACGGATGTCATTGAGTTGGAAAAGAAGCACTTCTTAGCAAAGATGTCCACGACCACCAAACTCCAATGTGAGCTGCATTATCAATAAAGAATAATTACTGTGTTTGAGACAATTCTAGCAACGCAATAGAAAAAACAAGTAGGGTTTGATGCTTACTTCTCATAATATGCTGTAAAGATAACTCGTGCCTCATTCATAGGAACGTGCTTCAACCACTTGCAAACATCCTCTATGGTTTCTTCTTTGTTGCTAAGCACTTCCAAAATAAGAGGATCGAGCATATATGAAACGCTTTGTATATTTTGAGGAAAATTTGCTATAACATTACTATATATTAAAAAAAAGTATTAGCTTCTTGGGTTTAATCAAAATAAGCAAAGTATAAAGCCAAGGAAAAGGCTGCATCAAACCTGAGGATGGTTGTAATGACTTTGACATTAACCTCTTTCTTAGGATTCAAGAGGATTAAAATCTCTTCTTCACCAAATTCAAAAAAATGAGGTTGTTGTCGAATTAACAACATAGCGGTGAATGAACTTCCAATCTGTTGCAATAAAGTCATATTTTCATGACTCATCTTATTAAGAGAGTAGTCTACATCATATTCTTCTTCACTTGCTATGTCTTCTACATCCTCCTTCCACTATAAAAATATAAAAAAGTTATGAGATGTACACATCCCAAATAAAGGCTTAAACAAGCATAGAAATATAAAGATAAGATTTCATACATGCTGCAATGTAGTCATATTTTTAGGTTGTTCCCCAACATTAATAATGGTTTTTTCATTAGACTGCATAGAAGTATACAGATAAGGTCTCATACATGCTTTCATTAGAGTGAGTCTCTCCTCCTCTTGGAGCAAAAATTTAAAAAATAAGGTTTCATACATGCTTTCATTAGAGTGAGTCTCTCCTCCTCTTGGAGGAAAAATTTAAAAAGTTATGAGATCTACACATCCCAAATAAAAATAAAGGTTTAAATAATCATACAAGTATAAAGATAGCATGCTTTCATTAGACTTAGTCTCTTCTCCTCTTGGAGGAAAATATAAAAAAGTTATGAGATTTACACATCCCAATTAAAGACTTGAACAAGCATACAAGTATAAAGATAAGGTTTTATACATGCTGCAATGTAGTCATATTTTCAGGTTGTTTCCCAATGGTAGCAATTAGACACTGAATACTCTCAGCCCGAAACACTAGTAGATCGGCTTCTGTATATGATTCCATTTTGACTGGTAACTCCAAATCAAAAATCTCTCTAAGAAACAACATGCAGTTGTAGGCAACTCTCCCACCCATAGCTGTGCCCATCTTTTTGCTCCACTGGTAGACGTCATTTGAATTCTACTTGGTCTTGTTGCTCTGTGGTTGTTCTGACAGCAGATACTAGCCGATATGCAGCACTGTCCATCATGACATATTAAATATATTAATATGTCATGATCATAAGATACAAAAGAAGAAAGTAACAAAAATATTAAGAGAATAATTACCTTGGGGAGTTGGCATGATAGCCTTCCATTGAATTCACAAACCACAAACTGTTGACTTCAAGGTTCCAAGCGATCAGATTCCAATGTGAGCTACACGACCAGATTAAAAATGATTATTGTTTTACACAAACTTGCCAAAGAAATAGTAAAAATAAGGTTGGAGTTGATACTTACTCCTCATGATAAGGCATAAAGATGACTCGCACCCCATCTAAATTCAAAGGGCTTAACCAGGTACAAACATCTTCTATAGTCTTTTGAGGAGAGCTAAGAATAGAAGAAAGGAGAGCATCGAGCATGTAGACACGATTCTGCACTGAACTAGGAAGCTGAGAAATAACTACACTGCACCAAGAAATAAACAAACGTTAGCTCATAGAATTGATTTGCATTCTGCACCAGGAAACTGAGATATAACTACACTGTAAACAAATAAACAAATGTTAGCTCATTGAAGTAGCAACAAATAAACAAACGTTACCTGAGAATGGCCAGGATAACATTGTCATTAACCTCTTTTAAAGGATTGGAGAGGATTGAAACCTCCTCTCTACCAAAGCTCAAATACTGAGGTTCTCGTTTCAAAACGATCCTAACTTCAAATGAGCTTTCCATTTTATCCAATGCAGCTAAATTTGTAGAATGGGTCTCTGTCATAGCTTGTACTCTATGTTTGCGGTCATTCTGCTTTTCCATGGTGTCTTTAAAGCTCTTGTGCTCATAGGATTCTTCAATCAAATTTAGAGGTGGTTGCATTGCTGAAGTAGAAGGGAGGGCCTCCATATTGACTTCATCCATTTCTTCCCCCTCTATTGCCTGTAAACAAATATGAGAGATTAGATTCATTATCTTTAAATTTAAATCTTATTTAAAAAATTGTATTTAGTTGAGAAATAGAGAGTTCATACCGCTAAGTATTGTCATAGTGGCCTTTTTACATAACCCTACGAGCCATAATTATCAAAGAAGGCATCATCATCTTTCTCTTCATCCACCAACATCTCTCTGAATGGGTCATGTAAGTCCATCTTTTCATCATCATCAACTGAGACATTATGATCTTCAAGGTCATCATCCATGCCATCACTCTCCTTGTGCTCTACCTCTTTTTCATAGCATGTGGTTAGATCTGCTTGAAGCTGAAAATAAGCCATGAAATGCTTGTTTTCAATAATATTTGTGGAGTTGCCTTTTCTAAGGAGATCCTCAAATAAATATCCCATCCTGCACAAGGTGACCTCCCAACCTGCCGGTAGCAAATTCTCCATCATGTTAAGCAAGAGACTCCCACTTTTTGCAGGACTTCCATAGTTGTTTTTTTGATAATGTATGGACCTGGGAATATCTTGCTCTTCTAGCATCAATCTCAAATTATTTGAATTTCCTCTTATGTTCTTTTGTAAGAAGTGATCAGGGTTGGGACTCCGCATACACAAGAAGAATGATTCAAGAGATTGAATCGCTATGCCACATTCTCTCTTGCCTCTCTTTGCTGCATAAACACCACTATAGATCTTCAAATCTGATGAATATGCTCGCTCTAGAGTAACTTGCATGGCTTCTTTGTCTTTTTTATCAACAAAAATGACAATGTTGCAAATTGCCACTTTGCTAATGGTGGTATATACTATTCTATCAATGAAGTTATGGATATCATCGCTAGAAACTTCATTGATGAAGAATAGTTGTGGCTTGTCCCATGCTGACTCATTCTTGATGAAGTCATCTTCGGAAAATCCCCTGAAGTTCACAAGCATTCCAGACTCTGCCGTAACCTCTACATTGAATTGAAAGCTTTGGTGCATATCTGTCGGCGTCCTTATCTCGTTGATTAATCTTTCCACATATGCAACCACCTGTTGTGGGATTTCTTTTCTCATGTAAGAGGTTACTATTTCAGACCCATCTTCATCCTTTTTAATCCACCTATTTGCCCATAGCTTTACCTTGGGTGTTGACAAAGAAGCTATATGCTTGACCACATTATAGTCAATGTTACAATGACTAAGTGGAATTTGTTTCTCTGATAGCAAATACTTAATGGCACTATGCACTGCATCACGCCTCACCTGTACATTGATGCATTCTTCCATGCAGTGGTCTTTGTCTTTCTTTCCAAAAAACCATTCTTTCTTTAAAAGTTTTTGTGCTGCCATGGATGCATACTTGTCAGGTAAGTACTTTATAGGCCTCCACATCCTTGTCGCCAACTCCTTCTTATCCATTACCTTTGACTTTCTGGAGACAAACAAAGGAGCTTCATAGGTCAACTCTCCACGCTCACAAGTAATGCACGTTTCAAGCATCTCATTGAACACTTCAACAGGATGAAATATGATAGAAGTGTAGTCGGCATATCTGTCTCTCACCACCTTGAGGCTTGTCATATTTTCTTCTCGCTCTTGAGTTCCCCTAGGCACAACTGCACTCAAAGAAGTATAGAAGTTTGTGAGTGTGTCGGCGTCTGCTTTTGTGACCTTTCGCTTCAAATCAGGATTTGGAGAACCAAATGTTGTCCATATAACCCTTGCCTTCTGTAAGACCTCTGATGTTGAGGATATCTTACGCTTTCCATGGACATAATGATTAAGTCTTTCGGATTCAATCAAATACTTGATCTCATGCTTGAATATACAGATTATTGCAGGATAATAATGGAATGAACTTATCTTTGCAAATTGTTCTGAAGTGAGTCTTTTGACCTCCTTTGCTTCTTTTGCGATCTGATTACAAGCATAAGCCCAATGTTGACCATCAATGGGCTGGAATTTGCAATGAAGGAGGAATTCCTTCTTTTCTTCCTTTAGCATATTCTCACCTTGTGCCTCTTCGCCTTGTTCATGTGGAATATTATTAAGAGTGTCTTTAAAGAATCGACTGAAGGTTTCCTCGAAATGTGTAGGCCCTGTAAATGTTATTTGATCCAAAAAGCAATTTTTGATTGGACAAAACATTATTGGGCACAGGATCACATTGCTTGCCACAGGTTTCTTTCCATCTCTCAAAGCCTCATATATTTGCAGTGCATAGGATATATCAAGGCTTCGGCTATTAGTAAAGACACCTGCAGCTTCCACATCTTTGGCATTCACAAACCACGTCCTTTGATCCCAGATATATCCCACATCATCATCTGTTACTGCTTCATTAAGACGCAGATTAAGATTTTTGATTGATGTTAGTTCATCCTGATCATCTTCAGCCTCGGTTTCTGAGTCTTCTTCATCTTTCTCTTCTTTTAAACGTTTTTCATCCACATGATCTTTCTCTACAGTGGGATGATGCCTTTTTTTACTGCTTGGAACTGTGGCTCTTGCAGTACTAGCCTTTTGCATTTCACGTGGTGGTTTGCTAGCAAGAGCTTCTAGCATAACTGCAGTGGATCGACCTTGATCTTCTTCAATTTTTTTTAATTCCCGTGCACTCAAGGCTTGTGTTTCATCATCCTTAGTGACATCACTACAAGGCATAGGCCATTTTCCGACGGAAATACCGACGCTTTTTACATTGAAAATTTTTTTTTTCACGGGCGCAAAGGTCGCTATAAAAGTCGTTAAAATCGTCGGAAAAGGAGCGTCGCTATAAACCGTCGCTATATAGCGACGCTGTTAATCGTCGCTATATAGCGACGATGTAAACGTCTCTATATAGCGACGATGTAAACGTCGCTATATAGCGACTCTGTTAATCGTCGCTATATAGCGACACTGGTAAACGTCGCTATATAGCGACGATTAACAGAAGGTAAAAAAAATGGTTAGTGGGGCTAAACAGGGCCAAAAGGAAGCCCTGTTTAGCCCCACTAACCTTTTTTTTTTTTTTGTAATTACAAAAGAAAGTTTTTTATAACAAAATTTCCCTTGCTTGCAGGGTGATACAAAATTGTTCTTGTGAACGATGAGGAAGAAATGCATATACATATACAACTGTGTTTGAAACAAAATTACCCTGTGAAAGGGCGATACAAAATGGCTCTAACGAGCGGATATGAAAAATGCTACTACCACTACTAATCTGAATCCGAATCCGAATCGTCTTGTTGGGCTGTTCCCTGGTCCTCGGCACCTGCATCTTCTCCCTCGTCCCCGACACCTGCGTCTTCTCCTTCGTCATCGGCACCTGCGTTCGATCCTTGCCCCTGTTGATCGCTCGTCTCTGATGATGGGACGCTTGAGCTTTGACCCTGAGACTGAACCATATAAATCGAAAATTAGATTGGAACTTAAATTAAAAAGTGAGATTACAAGCAGGAGTAAACTTATACCGTGCGAGCAGCCACCTCAGCCCAATCGACTGTCGCTCCCATTGCCTCTTGCTCAATGAACCACGGCTTGGTTCCTATCCGAAATGCGCGCCGCGTCTCTGCATCCGTAGGAAGACGACCCATCGCAGCTTGCTGTGGATCCAATTTACGAGAGTTAGAGTTAGCTAAAGTGCATGTAATATGTAAGTAAAACAAATAGAACAATACATTAAATGGAAAGAAGTAAACTTACCACGGTTGCCTCGAACGCATACCGTCCACCTGCACCAAAGTGCGAAGTACCTACGACATCCAGCCATCTCTTCGCAGCCCTCCTCTGACCCTCGAACATTTCAGGATGGTCCCTATTCTGCTTCTTCAAGAACTTCCAATCAGCTTTGTCTGCCCAGCTGGGTTTAGACAACCCCTTTGTAATGGAAGTACGCATGGTTGATCTGCGATGCTTTAGGACCAAACCCATGCGCTCGAGCATATAACTGTTATTAAACTCCACATTTGGCGGATTAGGAAATCTGAGTTTTAACTCATCGATCACCGCCTGCTTCTTTTGGCCATCTTGATACCGCCAATCGATATTTATGCCGCTCTTGAAGTGATGACTCATCAACCGCCTCATGGCGGCCATCACTGCTTTGCCCTTTTTGTCTTCTATTATCTCTCCGGCAGATGTGATTTGATAGGAGAGATCCCCTGATGAGTAAGGGGGACTGACGGTAGCAGAGTCTGAAGGAGTGGAAGCTGCGTGACCGCTTCCGGATCGAGGAGTAGCTGTGGGAGTAGGAGAGGGAAAGGGACCTGACTGATACTGTGTCTCCGGACCAAGTGGAGACCTAAAGGAGCATGAGTGTGCTGACTCGTCTACATCTCCTGAGTCAGCACAACATGAGCCGCCCATCCTACTCTTCCTTCCCTTGCGGGAGGCATGCGCAGGTGATGATCCCACGGTCGAAGGGGCGCGAGGGGATGGCTGGGCTGTACGTCCACCCGTCGGTGTAGGGGAAGGAATTGCGGAGGTCCTCTGAGAGAGCAGAGAGAAGAATCTCGCTGCCTCCTCATCGCTCATCTGCGCTACAAACTCGTCGGGAGTCCCAACAAAGCCATGCGCGGCTAGCAAAGGAGTCCCCTGAGGGGTAGTCGCAGTGCTACGTGGAAGAGGGGTCGGACCAGGGGTAGTCACAGTGCTAGGACCGAGAGGAGTCGGACCAGGGGTAGTCCTCGGGGTAGTCGCCTGAGAGGAATCAAAGTCCTCTGGAGCATATAGATCGTGAGCTCTCCTCCTGCGAGGCTGTCCGTACTCGTCCGATGAGCGACGTGATCCCATGTCTAACATAGACACAAACACGAAAACAGAAAACAAATAAACAAACATGAGCATTCTCATAGGCATAGGCATAGGCAAGAAGAAAGAAGAGGGAAAGGAAAGAAGAGGGAAAGGAAAGAGGGAAAGAAGAGGGAAAGATAAGAGGGAAAGAAGATGTAAAGGAAAGAAAATAATGAGAACGAGGAAATAGAGAATGAGAGAAAGGGAAAGAGATGAGGGAAAATAGAGAATGAGAGAAGGGGGAAATAGAGTGGGAAATAGAGAATGAGCTTATGCAGAAATAGAGAATGAGCTTATGCTTCTCTCATTCTCTATTTCCGCATAAGCTCACGCATGTGCATGAGCTTATGCGGAAACTTAAGCATAAGCTCATGCACATGCATGAGCATAAGCATGAGAAGGATGAGTTTCCGCATGCTTATGCTCATGCGGAAAAAGAGAAGGAGCTTATGCAGAAAAAGAGAAGGAGAGAAGCATCTCTCATTCTCTATTTCCGCATAAGCTCCTTCTCTTTTTCCGCGAAAATAGAGGAGGAGAGAAGCATAAGCTTCTCTCATTCTCTATTTCCGCATATGCTCACGCAAAAGAGAAAGAGAAAGAGCTTATGCGGAAAGAGAGAAAGAGCTTATGCGGAAAAAGAGAATGAGATCCGCATATGCTTCTCTCATTCTCTATTTCTGCATAAGCTCCTGCGGAAACTTCCGCATAAGCTCATGCTCATGAATAAGCATAAGCTCATGCTTATGCTCATGCGGAAATAGAGAAGGAGCTTATGCGGAATGAGAGAAGGAGCTTATGCGGAATAAGAGAAGGAGCTCATGCGGAAACTTGCATGCGGAATAAGAGAAGGAGCTTATGCGGAAAAAGAGAATGAGAGAAGCATATGCTTCTCTCATTCTCTATTTCCGCATAAGCTCTTGCGGAAACTTACGCATAAGCTCATGGACATGAATGAGCATAAGCATGAAGAATGAGCATAAGCATGAGCTTATGCTTATGCTTATGCATAAGCATAAGCATAAGCATAAGCTCATGCTTATGCTCATGCGGAAAAAGAGAGGGAGCTTATGCGGAAAAAGAGAAGGAGCACTTGCGGAAACTTGCGGATAAGCTCTTGCGGAAACTTACGCATAAGCTCATGCTCATGAATGAGCATAAGCATGAGCTTATGCTTATGCTTATGCATAAGCATAAGCATAAGCATAAGCATAAGCTCATGCTTATGCTCATGCGGAAATAGAGAAGGAGCTTATGAGGAATGAGAGAAGGAGCTTATGCGGAAAAAGAGAATGAGAGAAGCATATGCTTCTCTCATTCTCTATTTCCGCATAAGCTCTTGCGGAAACTTACGCATAAGCTCATGCGGAAGAATGAGCATAAGCATGAGCTTATGCTTATGCTTATGCATAAGCATAAGCATAAGCTCATGCTTATGCTCATGCGGAAATAGAGGAGGAGCTTATGCGGAAAAAGAGAAGGAGCACTTGCGGAAACTTGCGGATAAGCTCTTGCGGAAACTTACGCATAAGCTCTTGCGGATGAATGAGCATAAGCATGAGCTTATGCTTATGCTTATGCATAAGCATAAGCATAAGCATAAGCATAAGCTCATGCTTATGCTCATGCGGAAATAGAGAAGGAGCTTATGCGGAATGAGAGAAGGAGCTTATGCGGAAAAAGAGAATGAGAGAAGCATATGCTTCTCTCATTCTCTATTTCCGCATAAGCTCTTGCGGAAACTTACGCATAAGCTCATGCGGAAGAATGAGCATAAGCATGAGCTTATGCTTATGCTTATGCATAAGCATAAGCATAAGCTCATGCTTATGCTCATGCGGAAATAGAGGAGGAGCTTATGCGGAAAAAGAGAAGGAGCACTTGCGGAAACTTGCGGATAAGCTCTTGCGGAAACTTACGCATAAGCTCTTGCGGATGAATGAGCATAAGCATGAGCTTATGCTTATGCTTATGCATAAGCATAAGCATAAGCTCATGCTTATGCTCATGCGGAAATAGAGAAGGAGCTTATGCGGAATGAGAGAAGGAGCTTATGCGGAAAAAGAGAATGAGAGAAGCATATGCTTCTCTCATTCTCTATTTCCGCATAAGCTCTTGCGGAAACTTACGCATAAGCTCATGCGGAAGAATGAGCATAAGCATGAGCTTATGCTTATGCTTATGCATAAGCATAAGCATAAGCTCATGCTTATGCTCATGCGGAAATAGAGAAGGAGCTTATGCGGAATGAGAGAAGGAGCTTATGCGGAAAAAGAGAATGAGAGAAGCATATGCTTCTCTCATTCTCTATTTCCGCATAAGCTCTTGCGGAAACTTACGCATAAGCTCATGCTCATGAATGAGCATAAGCATGAGCTTATGCTTATGCTTATGCATAAGCATAAGCATAAGCTCATGCTTATGCTCATGCGGAAATAGAGGAGGAGCTTATGCGGAAAAAGAGAAGGAGCACTTGCGGAAACTTGCGGATAAGCTCTTGCGGAAACTTACGCATAAGCTCTTGCGGATGAATGAGCATAAGCATGAGCTTATGCTTATGCTTATGCATAAGCATAAGCATAAGCTCATGCTTATGCTCATGCGGAAATAGAGAAGGAGCTTATGCGGAATGAGAGAAGGAGCTTATGCGGAAAAAGAGAATGAGAGAAGCATATGCTTCTCTCATTCTCTATTTCCGCATAAGCTCTTGCGGAAACTTACGCATAAGCTCATGCTCATGAATGAGCATAAGCATGAGCTTATGCTTATGCTTATGCATAAGCATAAGCATAAGCTCATGCTTATGCTCATGCGGAAATAGAGGAGGAGCTTATGCGGAAAAAGAGAAGGAGCACTTGCGGAAACTTGCGGATAAGCTCTTGCGGAAACTTACGCATAAGCTCTTGCGGATGAATGAGCATAAGCATGAGCTTATGCTTATGCTTATGCATAAGCATAAGCATAAGCATAAGCATAAGCTCATGCTTATGCTCATGCGGAAATAGAGAAGGAGCTTATGCGGAATGAGAGAAGGAGCTTATGCGGAAAAAGAGAATGAGAGAAGCGTATGCTTCTCTCATTCTCTATTTCCGCATAAGCTCTTGCGGAAACTTACGCATAAGCTCATGCTCATGAATGAGCATAAGCATGAGCTTATGCTCATGCGGAAATAGAGGAGGAGCTTATGCGGAATGAGAGAAGCATAAGCATAAGAGAATAAGAGGGATGCGGAAATAGAGAATAAGGGGGAAAGGAAAGAGAGAAGGGAAAAGAGAGAGGGGGAAAGAGAGAATAAGAGAAGAGGGAAAAAAGAGAAGGGGGAAAATGAGAAAAAGAGAAGGGGGAAGAGAGGGTTCCTACGCCCATCACTGCAGCTAGCGCTTAAGGCGCTAGCTGCAGGCAAATGCAAATAACAAAAAGCTTAAATGGAAAGAAGAGGAAGCACTTACCTGTAAAAGTATGTCCCGCTCGGTGTAGTGGACTGGGCCCACAAAAGAGAGACTATGTCCCGCTCGGTGTAGTGGACTGGCCCTACAAAAGAGAGAAAACAACCCATTTTTTCAAATAAGATGTTAGTGAAAAGAGGAGATCACAAAAGCAACTTCTTGAAAGGAGACAAGGAAAGAGAAGATTGAGGAGACAAGGAAAGGAGGAGATTGAGGAGAAGAGAAGGAAGAGAAGGAAGAGAAATACAGAAAGAAGAGGTGAGTTTCTTTCTTTCTTTCTTGAAATTTCGTTTTTTGTTTGAATCCTTTCTAATCAAGCATGAAAACTAGTTTAAAACTTTAGCAATACAAGTAGAAACACTCACAAAACCAAAGCTAACAAACAAACAACCTACATTGTTGAAAAAAACTCACCTTTTGAAGAACTTTCTTTCTGGAAACCAAAGAGGGAAAAAGGAGAGAGAGGGTGCACAAGAGGTAGGAGGAGGGTGAGGAGTGGGAAATAGGGTAGGAGGTGTAAGAAAATAGTACGCAGCGGAAGATAACAACAAAACGCAAGTACACGATGGAAAGCTGGAGAGAATACAAAAAATTCTGATATACCAAACTGCTGATACAACTGATGGTTGGCTGTCCACCCGTGCGCTCTACAGACAGAGCTTCGATGGTGATCTAGACAGATGCTGGACGGAGGACTATGAGCGTGAAGAACTGGTGATCTGATGATAGGGGGTGGCCACTTATATAGTGTAAGTGGTTGACGGTCGGCCCTGTAATAGGCAGTCGGCCTGGAAGACCACCGACCCTTCAGAAAACATGCCGTCGGGCAGATGAAGGATCGCGCATAGGTCATACCGTCGGGCCTGGGGCTACCGGCAGCCCCCGGACCCTGCCGCTGGGGGCTTTGCCCCCAGACCCCCACCGGGGGCCTGCGCCCCCCGGACCCCCTGCTATCGGGGGGGGCTATCGCCCCCCCGAACCCCCCCCTTTGTGCAGACGGGTATCTACTCTTGGCTCCTAAGCCGTCTCATAACCATCTGGTCTACTCTAAGACCCCTTCCAGTGTCTAAACTGGGGATCCCTCCCAATATCCGATACCCATCATGGCTTCTCCTCATATGGGGGCCTTACAACATTGGGTACACAGAATATTGGTGGGTTACATGAGAGGTGGACATTTGAGCTAACTCTAACAGGAGGTTGCTTGGAATAGATGGGAGGTCAGTGAAAATAGGTGGGAGGAGATTTTGGAGAGCTTAGTTTAGAGATTAGGAAAGCTTTGAGCAAAACGCCGCGGGTTTTGCCGTTTCGGGTTTTAACCCACAGCGTCGCTATATAGCGACGCTCTGTTCCGTCGCTATATAGCGACGATTTTAATTGAAAACGTCGCTATATAGCGACGCTTTCAATTAAAATCGTCGCTATATAGCGACGGAACAGAGCGTCGCTATATAGCGACGCTTACTGTTTGTTTTTTAATGAGGCCTCTTGTGACTCAAACATGCTATGCCTATAATTGTCAATATCTCCTCTTACTACATAGCCTTACTATATAGGATTTTTTGTTTCAATCCTTACTATATAGCGATGTCATTCTTCTTATATAGCCTCAAGAGAAGCTCAAATTAAACATGCTATGCTCATAATTGTGTACATCTCGTCTTCATGCTTATGTTTTGGTTTTATAAGTGTAGATGGAAGGGACGAGTGGAAGCTCATCCGATGATGCGCCAACGCCCGGGAGCACGAAGTGGCTTACGGAGAGGTTATATTGTCATTGCACTCATTGCAAGCGACAAGTACGACATCAACGTCGTATTATCATGCGCCACTTGCGGATGTATGGGGAGGAGCCGGAACCAGTACCCCCCGTTGGTGTTGCACATGTTGATGGATCATCGGTAAGTCAAAGCTATTTAAGTTCGCAATCTTATTGTATACCCGGAATTAGAAGATCTTCTATTTACACGAATGAGCTTATGACAGGATGACGAGGGTGACGAGGGTACACATATACCTTCTCACTTTCAACAAGACTATAGTCTCCCAGATGACGACGAGGGTATGGTCGACATGATGTATTCCATTTTTAGGGGCACTACATCCCACGTACACGTGATGTCAGAGTCTGAGGTGAAAATGCGAGAGTTGCAATCAACACAATTGTACGAGGGTGCCAGGATGTCTAAACTACGTGCTTGTCTCTCAATCTTGAATCTACAAGTACAGTATGGGTGGTCGGATACAAGTGTCTCGGCCTTAATGAGGTTAGCCCTTGCATTAATTTGATTGACTCATTATTTGGATATTGTTTGTTTTGAGAATCATCATTTGGATAGTGTCTTTGTCATAGGTTGCTCCAAAAGATGTTGCCTGCACCAAATACCATGCCCGCATCAAGAGATGAAGCGAAAAAGATGCTAACAATGGTGGGTATGGATTATGATACCATCCATGCTTGCCGTAATGATTGTATTCTCTTTCGTCGTGAGCATGGAGATTTGGCTAGTTGTCCAAAGTGTGGGGAACAACGATATAGAGATGACTTGCAGGGTGAGAGGATACCGGTAAAGGTCTTAAGACACTTTCCCATCATTGCAAGAATACAACACATGTTTCGATGCAAATCCATAGCGGAGTTGATGACATGGCATGCATCTCATCGGTCCACTGATCACACATTGAGGATTCCCGCAGATTGTGCGGCTTGGAAGCACATAGATAATCAGTGGCCGGACTTTGCGAGAGAGCCACGCAACTTACATCTTGGGCTAGCCATGGACGGCGTGAATCCTTTCGGGTTACGCTCGACATCTTGGTCGACATGGCCCATAGTCGTGGTGAATTACAATATCCCACCATGGCTAACAATAAAAAAGGGACACCTCATGCTTGCACTACTTGTGCTAGGAAAGTACAAGGCAAGAAACATGGACGTGTACATGGCACCTTTGATAGAGGAGTTACAGATATTATGGAGAGGAGTGCATGTAGATCACCATATGAGGCAAGAGGAAGATGCGCATAATGACATCGCACGGGAGGAGGATGGAGATCACGATATTGACGAGGAAGACAACAATCGTCAAGATCGATCACCACACTTAAGCTTAATTGAAGAAGATGATCAAATACTTTTAGGTGAACGTACGATGCTAGAGTAGGATGATGATATAGGAGATCAACTCGGTATAGAGTTGGAGATAGACTTGCTTGGCGCCTTAGACTTGGCTCAAGATGAAACAGTTGATGTAAATGCTCTTATTTAATTTGATTTTTCTCATCTCCAACTTGGACATGAATATATGAGCTTCAAAGGCTTGATGTACATGCTCTCATTTTTTATTTCTCTATGAGCTCAAACATGTATGAAAATTTAAAAAATTTTGTCATTGGAAGAAAATAAATTTTAAGGCTAAAAAAAAAAAAAAAACCTCTCTGTAAAACGTCGCTATAATATAGTCTCAGTGTCGCTATATAGCGACCTTTAAAAGTCGCTATATAGCGACTTTTACTAAAGTCGCTATATAGCGACCTTTCAAAGTCGCTATATAGCGACCATTACTAACGTCGCTATATAGCGACGCTTATTAAAAGTCGCTATATAGCGACGATTTACGACACCCGATTTTTATACTGACGATTAACGCTAAGCGGGCGCTAATCGTCGGTACGTAAACGTCGCAATAGGATGCGTGTGTAGTAGTGCATCCACCATTTCTTACTCTAGAAGTTTGCGCTCATGTTCTACATGTTTGTGACAGTGTGCATGTTCTTCTTGCCCCTGCATCGAAGTCTGTGCTTGATCTCCTTCATGTGAAGATCCTTGAATCTGAGGAGCATATTGTGCATCCTGAAAGTACTCAAACATTATCTTTGCATGCACCCTTTTTGCCACCACACTAGGAAATTACTCCCAAGTATATGCAAGAGCCTCCAATGCACTTTGCAGCTCTAGAAACTTTGATGGTTGAGGAGGAGGCATCACAAAGGTCTTTGAGTCTCTCCTTGACACAACAAAATGAAGATCGCCAACTTCAGGATCTAAACTCTTTGTGAAAATATCCATAAAAGTCTCTTTTAGCTCTATCATTATGCCTACTACAAGGCTTGAAGTCATATCTTTTTTGAAGAATGTAGCATCCCATGGATCTTCAACATCATTGAACTCCCTTTTTGACATAAGTAGAAAGAGTCTCTTTTCCTTTTGATGAAGAAACCAAGCTCTTCTGCCCATGTGATATCGAGTCCACCTACCAAAGCCATTGGGGCTATATTCCTTTCCTTTCAAATTGAAAGTGACATCAGAGACCCATGCTCTAATCTCAGAGTCATTTAGGATATCCCCCACATTAGTTGATTGCTCCATAATCCTACAAGAAAAGATAATTGAAGAATTTAGATACATACAAGTAAAGTACAATATACAACGCTTGATACAATAAATGTGGGAAATAGCCCAAAAGGCTTTACAAGGCTTCATATGGCAATAAATGTGACCAATAGCGGAGAGGGCTTTACAAAGTATTTTATAGCAATAAATGTGAAAAATAGCCTAGAAGGCTTTACAAGGCTTAAATATTTGTACAAATGTAAGAAAATTAGCCAATAAAGCTTTACAATGAAATAAAATGTTCTCTAGTGATAAAGCTTCAATCTTCGTGAAGACATGTAATCTGTCCATCCATTGATTTTCCCTCTAGTGATAAAGCTTTAATCTTCGTGATGACATGTAATTTGTCCATCCATTGATATTTGTGCACTGATACCCAACTGATGCAATCTACCCACTAAAAACTATTCCACTGATATCCACTTATGCAGCCCACTGATACTCGTTAAATAGTGAATGGTTGGGATGGTCGGGTTTATTAAAAGGCGCTTCATATGGCAATAAATGTAAAAAATAGCCTAGAAGGCCTTACAAGGTTTTTTATGACAATAAATGAGCTTAAATATTTATACAAATGCAATAAAAATAACCAATAATCATCAAGCTCTAATATGCCCCATGACATGTAATCTGTCCACTGATATATGTAGTCTGTCCACTGATATCTGCTATCTGCTCATGCAATCTGCCCACTGATAAACTTCTTGGTAAATGGTAAAAGGTCTTATTTAATAGCATGTTATTAAACCACATGTGAGCGAAGGGACTGACAACGATTAGGAACTAGTTAGAAAAATTTGAGCATGGCTTCGATTGGCAACTTGGAGAATTGTCTCTCCTCTAAGGCAATCTAATCTATGCTAAACTATGCTAAACCAACCGTCGAAGCGAAGAAAAGCAATAAATAATTTCTTTTTCTGTGTTCATTTTAATGTGCTGGGGTTTAAGAGGCTTAAATATGCAAAAGAAGGGGCTTTGATGTAGAGGCTAAATGTGCATGTGAGAGAAATGAAGAACAAGTATCTAAAGAAAAGTTAACATTTTTCAATTTAAAAGATGAATATATATAAAAATATTATCTCACCTTCAAAACAAACCATAAATTCACTCTTTTATAATTTTTAAAAAGTATAATATAAAACATGTAAATATATAAAACTCTCTCTTTCCTCTGAACTCTCTCTCTCTCTCTCTCTCTCTCTCTCTCTACTCCTAATTCTCTTTGTAGCCATAGTCAAGACACCTCATTCTCTCTCTTAATCTCTCTCTCTCTCTGACAACTCTTATGTGTTTCCCTTTCTGTCCTCATCCTACTCATTCTCTCTCTTAGTTTATCTCAAGTCTCTCTTTCTCTCCCTCCCATGGCGGCTAGGATTTATCATTCCCTCTCTTCATCTCTCTCTCTCTCCCTAGGATTTGTAATTATTTCTCTCTCTCTCTCTCTCCACCTCTCTCCTCTCTCTCTAGAGATTTATTATTCTCTCTCTCTCTCTGTCTCTTCTCTTCTCTCTCTCTCCCTCTCTCTCTCTCTCTCTCTCTCTCTCTCTCTTACCCTCTCTACCTCCCTACCTCTATCCTCTTGGCCGCTAGGATTTGTCATTCTTTCCCTCTCTATGTCTCTCTCTCTCTCTCTAAATTCTCTCTCTTAATCTCTCCCTGCCTTCCTCCCTCCCTCCCTCCCTCTCTCCCTTTCTCTCTCTCTCCTCTGTCCCTCTTCTCACTCTTAATCTCTCTTTCTCTCCCTCCCCTCTTCTCTCTCATTTCTCATTCTCTCTCTCTCTCTCTCTCCCTCCCTCCCTCCCTCCTTTGGCGGCCACGGCCGTGAGAAGTCTCATTCTCTCTCTCTCTACCTCCCTCTCTTGGCGACCACGGCTGCTAGAAGTTTCATTCTCTCTCCCTCTCTCTCTTTATCTCTCTCTCCCTCTCTCTCTCCCTAAGTATCCCTCCTCTCTTCTCTCTCATTTCTCTCTCTCTCTCTCCCTCCCTCTGGCGGCCACGGCTGCCAGAAGTTTCATTCCCTCTCTCTCCCTCTCTCTCTTTCTCTCTCTCTCTCCCTCTTTCTCCCTCTGTCTCTTTCTCTCTCCCTAAGTCTCCCTCCTCTCTTCTCTCCCTCTCTCTCCCTCTCCCTCCCTACTCTCTCCCTCCCTCTAGCAGCCACGGCCGCCAGGAGACTCTCTTCTCTCTCTTAATCTCTCTCTCCCTCTCTCCGCTCTCTCTTTCTTTCCCTCCCTACTCTTCTCTCTCATCTAAGGAGGCCCTCTTCTCTCTCTAAATCTCTTGTCTCTCTCCGTCTCTCTCTTTCCCTCCCTCCCTACTCTTCTCTCTCATTTCTCATTCTCTCTCTCCCTTTGGCGGCCACGGCTGTGAAGAGCCCCTCTTCTCTCTCTTAATTTCTCTCTTTCCCTCCGTCCTCTCTACCACGTTTCATTCTCTTAAACTTCTCTCTCTCCCTCTCTCTCCCTCTCTCTCTTTCTCTCTCTCCCTCTCTCTCCCTCTCTCTCTTTCTCTCTGTCTCCCTTTCTCTCTCCCTCTCTCTCTCTCTCCCTCTCTCTCCCTACTCTCTCCCTCCCACTAGCAGCCACGGCCGCCAGGAGACCTTCTTCTCTCTCTTAATCTCTCTCTCCCTCTCTCCTCTCTCTCTTTCTTTCCCTCCCTACTCTTCTCTCATTTAAGGAGCCCCTCTTCTCTCTCTGAATCTCTCTCTCTCTCTCTTCCTCTCTCCTCTCTCTCTTTCTCTCCCTCCCTACTCCTCTCTCATTTCTCATTCTCTCTCTCATTTCTGATTCTCTCTCTCCCTTTGGCGGCCATGGCCGCCAAGAGCCCCTCTTCTCTCTCTTAATTTCTCTCTTTCCCTCTCTCCTCTCTCTTTCTCTCCCTCCCTATTCTCTCTCATTTCTCAAATTTACAAACTCAAATTTAAATAAGAAACTAATTGAAATAGAACTCAAAAACTCAAATAAGAAACTAATTTAAAAAGAATTGTAATGCCTACTAAAAAACCCCCCTGAGTCTAGCTGCTACGGCCGCCAAGAGTTTTCATTCTCTCTCTCTCTCCCTCTGCCCCTCTTCTCTCTCTTAATCTCTCTCTCTATTTCTCTCTTTCTCTCTCTCTCTCTCTCTCACACACACACACACACTCTCTCTCTCTCTCTCTCTCTTTCTCTCTCTCTCTCTCTCTCTCTCTCTCTCTCTCTTTCTCTCTCTCTCTCTCTCCTACTTTCTCTCCCTCCTTTCTTTTCTCTCTTAATCTTCTGCTATCTCTCTCACACACACTCTCTCTCCTCTCTCTCTCTAGCTCTCTCTTTCTCTCTATCTCTCTTTTCAAATTTAGAACACAATTTCAATAAGAAATTAATTGAAATAGAACTCAGAAACTTTAACAAGAAACTAATTGAAAAAGAATTGTAAGTAAAGAAAAAGAATTACAAGACGAATTGTAGAATTGCGAGTAAAGCAAAAGAATCGCAAGTACCTGGAAAAAGTGAAGAAAGTAAGGCTCCACTTATCCTTTCTCTTCCGCTCTTGGTTGCTTCAATGAAATGAGGAGAGAATGAGAATGAATGAATGGAAAGAAGAGTATATATAAGAAAAACTAGCCCACTCCTCCCACTCACGAATAAATTTGAATTTTTAAAAAAGAGAGGAAAACTAGCCCACTCCTCCCACTCCCTCACCCTTCCACCGCCCCCTCACCCTCCCGTCGCCCCCCTCCCCGCTCCCCCTACCCCCGATGCCCCCCCTCCTATCTCCCGTCGCCCCCTACCCACCCCGCCTCCCTCCTCTCTCTCTCCCTCCCCTCCCTACCCTCCCTCTCGCCTCCCCCTGGCGACTGCGGCCACCAGGACCCCCTACCCCCTGCCCCACCGTCCCGTCCCTCTCGCCTCCCCTCACCCTCCTGTCGCCCCCCCTCCCCGCTCCCCCTACCCCCGCCGCCACCCCTTCCGTCTCCCGCTGCCCCCTACCCACCCCGCCTCCCTCCTCTCTCTCACTCCCTCCCCTCCTTGCCCTCCCTCTCGCCTCCCCCTAGTGGCTGCGGTTGCTAGGACCCCCTCTTGCCTCTCATCTCCCCCTACCCGTCGCCCTCGCTCCCCCCTACCCACCGCCCCCTACCCCCGCTCCCTCCCCTCCCTCCTCTCTCTCCCCTGCCTCTCCTCCCTCTTGCCTCCTCCTGGCAGCTGCGGCCGCCAGTACTCCCTACCCCCCCTCCCCTCCCTCACCTCCCTTGCCTCCCCCTGGCGACCGTGGCTGCCAGGATCCCTCCCTCCTCTCTCTCCCATCCCTCCCCTCCCTCTCGCCTCCCCCTGGTGGCCGTGGCTGCCAGTACCCCCTACCCCCCCTCCCCTCCCTCCCCTCCCTGTCGCCTCCCCCTGGCGACCGCGGCCGCCAGGATCCCCCCCTCCCGCCTCTTGCCCCCAATCCCCCCTACCCTGCCGCCCCCCCGCTCCCTCCCCTCCCTCCTCTCTCTCTCCCTCCCTCCCTCCCCTCCCTCTCGCCTCCCCCTGGCGGCTATGCCACGGCCGCCAGGACCCCCTCTCCTGCCTCTCGCCTCCCCCTACGCCCCCGCTCCCCCCTCCTACCTCGCTCCCTACCCTGCCTCCCTCTACCCCCGCTCCCTATGCTGCCCCCTACCTCGCCTCCCCCCCTCCCTACCCCCGGTCCTCCCTCTCCCCCCTACCCCGCTCGCCACCCCTACCTGGCCTCTGCCCCCTCCCTACCCCCGCTCCCTCCAGCCTCCCCCTACCCCCGCTCGCCGCCCCCTACCCCGCCTCCCCCCCCTCCCTACCTCCGCTCCTCCCTCCCTCTTCCTCCCTCCCTCCCTCTCTCCCTCCCTCCCTCCCCTCTTCGGTCACTCCTCCCTCCCTCATTTCCTCCCTCTCATCCCCCTCCACTTCCCTCTTCCTCCTGGAGGCCGCGGCCTCCAAGGCTTCTCTCCTTCTCTCTAAACTTTCTCTCTCTCTCTAGTTCCTCTCTCTCTTTCTTTCTTTCTCTCTCTTCAAATTAAAAAAAAAATCTAGATAAAGAATTAATCAAAAAAATTTACAAGTACCTGGAAAAAGTTTGTAAGTTTGCTCTTTCTTGCTTTCTTGCTCTTCCTTCCTTACTTTCTTGCTCGTCCTTGCTTTCTTGCTTTCTTGCTTCAATGAATGAAATGAGGGGAGAATGAATGAAGAAGGAAGACTATATATAAGAAAAATTAGGTTTTCCTCCTCCTGTCGTATTGGCTTTCCATTCCTCCCCTCTCTCCTATTGGCTTTTCATTCCTCCCCTCTCCCATTGGCTCCCATTACTCCCCCTCTGCCATTGGAGCCCCATCCCTCATTCTAATCTTCCATTGGCCCTCCCCCCATCCATTTCTTCTTCCTCCCCCATTGCCACCACTCCCATCCCACATTTCCACCACGTCCCATACTCCTCCCATTTCCCAAAATACTATATTTCCCCATCTCACCCTCCTCTTTTTCATCCCCTATTAACTCCCCTCACTCATTTCACTCCCTTATTATCCTACTCCCCTATTACCTTCCCCTCTCCCATTCCATTCTTCCCTCCCCACTCTCACTTCCACTTCCCATTACTCACTTGCCATTTGAAAACTATTAATATATTATTATACTATTTTTTATACTTATTATCATACACCCCTATTACTTCCCCTCTCCCATTCCACTCCTCCCTCCTCACTCCCACTTCCACTTCCCATTACTCACTTGCTATACACATTTGCAAACTATTAATATATTATTATATGATTTTTAATACTATTTGCAAACTTACATGTGGGCAAAATCACAGGTGTCAAAGCGATCTTAATGTGGTCATACAACAACTGTGCTTTTATTCAAGGGCGTATTTACAAGGGTGTATTTATCCTCATCAACAAGCTTATTTCAGCTTTTATTTTGACACAATACTCAAGGTATGAAGTGCATAATTTGTGCACTAGGTGTTTACTTTATTGTATTAAAATTGTTTGCCACACACACACACATATACACATATCGAGAAATTTCTAAAATTATCGCATCTACATTTCTCCGATGGGAACAAAACTTTGTACACGCCTCAACCTAGGTTGTATTGACTTGCATACAAAGTGGTGCACCCATCCCATAAGTACTTATTCAGATAACACACCTGCAAACGTATTTTATGACGATTGTGCATAACACTAGGAACAAAATGGTGTATAATGTGCGATCGACTATACAAAGCATATCCAATGGACACAAGACTTTGCATGTTCCTCAACCTAGGCAGTATTGACTTGTGTATAAAGTGGCATCCCCATCCGATAAGTATTTGTTTGAAAAATACACCTAGGATCGTGTTTTTTGACGGTTCTACATGACACCAAGGCAAAAATGGTATTTAATACTCAATCTACCATGTAAAGCATATCTGATGGGCACAATACTTTGCACGTGCGTCAAAAGCAGTGGTATGGTGTTCCATGCAAAGTGGAATGCCCATTCAATAAGTACTTGGTATGATAATACACCTAAGAGCGTGTTCTTTGACGGATGTGCATAACACTAGGGGGAAAGCATAACTGATAGACACAATACTATGCATGCACATCAACTAGTTGAAATTGATTTTCTTGCAAAGTGGCTCCCCCATCTGACAAGTACTTTTTAGAATATCACCTAGGACCATGTTTTTTATTGGTTGTTGTCCATGACACTAAGGCAAAAATGCTGTTTAATGCTTAATCGACAATGCAACGCATATCCGATCGTCACAATACTTTGCACACATCTCAACCTAGGTATTATTGACTTACATGCAAAGTGGCGTGCCCATACCATAATTACTTAGTCGAATAACACATCTAGGACCGCATTTTTTGACGGTTGTGCATGACACTAAGCCCAAAATGGTGTTTAATGCTTGTTCGACAATACAAAGCATATCCAATGGGCACAATACTTTGCATGAGTCTCAAAAATTGTGGTATTGCATTGCATGCAAAGTGGTACACCCATCTGATAAGCAGTTGGTCGGATAACACACCTAAAAGCGTGTTTTTTAATGGTTGTGCATGACATTGAGGCACAAACGGAGTTTAATACGTGATATACCATGCAAAGTACATCCGATGGGCACAATACTTTGCACCCACCTCAACCTAGATGTTATTGAGTTGCATGAAAAGTGGCGTGTCGGTTAGATAAGTACTTGATCCGATAACACACCTAGGACCGTGTTTTTTTACAAATGTGCTTGACACTAAGGCAAAAACGGTGTTTTATGCTTGATCGACAATGAAAAGCATATCCGATGGGCACAATACTTTGCACACACCTTCAACTAGGTGTAATTGACTTACATGCAAAGTGGCACCATCCCATAAGTGCTTGATCGGATAACATACCTAGCAGCGTGTTTTTTTACGGATGTGCATGACACGAGCAAAAATAGTATTTAATGCTCGATCGACCATGCAAAGGATATCCGATGGGCACAAAACTTTTCCTACGCCTCAACCTAGGTGGTATTGAAATGTTCTCAAAGGGGCACACCCATCCGATAAGTACTTGGTTAGATAACACACCTAAGGGCATGTTTTTTTGCGGATGTGCATATCACTAGGGGAAAAACGGTGTATAATGCGTGATTGGCCATGCAAAGCATATCTGATGGTCACAATACTTTGCACGCACATCAATCTAGTTGAAAGATACTTGCATGCAAACTGGAGCCCCCATCTGATAAGTACTTGTTTGAATAACACACCTAGGATCGTGTTTTTTTATGGTTGTGCATTACACTAAGGCAAAAATGGTGTTTTATGCTTGATCCACAATGCAAAGCATATCCAATGGGCACAATAATTTGCACACACCTTCAACTAGGTGGAATTGAATTACATGCAAAGTGGCATTCCCATCGCATAAGTACTTGATCGGATAACACACCTAGCAGCGTGTTTTTTTACGGATGTGCATGACACTAAGGCAAAAATGGTATTTAATGCTCGATCGACCATGTAAAGCATATCCGATGGGCACAATACTTTTCCTATGCCTTAACCTATGTGGTATTGAAATGTTCTCAAAGAGGCACACCCATCCGATAAGTACTTGGTTAGATAACATACCTAAGGGTGTGTTTTTTTGCGGATGTGCATATCACTATAGGAAAAACATTGTATAATGCATGATCGACCATGCAAAGCATATCCAATGGTAAAAATACTTTGCATGCACCTCAAACTATTTGAAACGGACTTGCGTGCAAAGTGGAGCCCCCATCTGATAAGTACTTGTTTGAATAACACACCTAGGACCGTGTTTTTTTATGGTTGTGCATGACACTAAGGCAAAAACGGGGTTTTATGCTTGATCGACAATGCAAAGCATATCCGATGGGCACAATACTTTGCACACACCTTCAACTAGGTAGCATTGAATTACATGAAAAGTGGCATTCCCATCGCATAAGTACTTGATCGGATAACACACCTAGCAGCGTGTTTTTTTACGGATGTGCATGACACTAAGGCAAAAATGGTATTTAATGCTCGATCGACCATGCAAAGCATATCCAATGGGCACAATACTTTTCCTACACCTTAACTTAGGTGGTATTAAAATGTCCTCAAAGAGGCACACCCATCCGATAAGTACTTGGTCAGATAACATACCTATGGGCGTGTTTTTTTGCAGATGTGCATATCACTACCGGAAAAACGTTGTATAATGCGTAATCAACCATGCAGAGCATATCCAATGGTGAAAATAATTTGCATGCATCTCAACTAGTAGAAAGAGACTTGCATGCAAAGTGGAGCTCCCATCCGATAAGTACTTGTTTGATTAACACACCTAGGACCGTGTTTTTTTATGGTTGTGCATGACACTAAGGCAAAAACGGTGTTTTATGCTTGATCCATAATGCAAAGCATATCTGATGGGCACAATAATTTGCACACACCTTCAACTAGGTGGAGTTGACTTACATGCAAAGTGGCATTCCCATCGCATAAGTACTTGATCGGATAACACACCTAGCAAAGTGTTTTTTTACGGATTTGCATGACACTAAGGCAAAAATGGTATTTAATGCTCGATCGACCATGCAAAGCATATCCGATGGGCACAATACTTTTTCTATGCCTTAACCTAGGTGGTATTTAAATGTTCTTAAAGAGGCACACCCATCCGATAAGTACTTGGTCAGATAACATAACTAAGGGCGTGTTTTTTTGCAGATGTGCATATCACTATCGGAAAAACATTGTATAATGCGTAATCGACCATGCAGAGCATATCCAATGGTGACAATACTTTGCACACATCTCAAACTTGTTGAAACAGACTTGCATGCAAAGTGGATCCCTCATCCGATAAGTACTTGTTTGATTAACACACCTAGGACCGTGTTTTTTTATGGTTGTGCATGACACTAAGGCAAAAACGGTGTTTTATGCTTGATCGACAATGCAAAGCATATCCGATGGGCACAATACTTTGCACACACCTTCAACTAGGTGGAATTGACTTACATGCAAAGTGGCATTCCCATCGCATAAGTACTTGATCGGATAACACACCTAGCAGCACGTTTTTTTATGGATGTGCATGATACTAAGGCAAAAATGGTATTTAATGCTCGATCGACCATGCAAAGGATATCCGATGGGCACAATACTTTCCCTACGCCTTAACCTAGGTGGTATTGAAATTTTCTCAAAGGGGCACACCCATCCGATAAGTACTTGGTCAGATAACATACCTAAGGGCGTGTTTTTTTACGGATGTGTATATCATTACAGGAAAAACGGTGTACAATGCGTGATCGACCATGCAAAGCATATCCAATGGTTACAATACTTTGCACATACCTCAACATAGTTGAAAGATACTTGCGTGCAAAGTGGAGCCCCCATCCGATAAGTACTTGTTTGAATAACACACCTAGGATCATGTTTTTTTATGGTTGTGCATTACACTAGAGCAAAAATGGTGTTTTATGCTTCATCGACAATGCAAAGCATATCTGATGGGCATAATACTTTGCACACACCTTAAATAGGTGGAATTGACTTACATGCAAAGTTGCATGCCCATCCCATAAGTACTTGATCGGAGAACATACCTAGCAGCGTGTTTTTTTACGGATGTGCATGATGCCAAGGCAAAAATGGTATTTAATGCTCGATCAACCATGCAAAGCATATCCGATGGTCACAATACTTTTCCTACACCTCAACCTAGGTGGCATTGACATGTTTTCAAATAGGCACACCCATCCAATAAGTACTTGGTCAGATAACTGTGGGGGTTAAAGGTCACTGTGCCTTAACCCCAGTTATGTACAATACTCAAACACATATATAAATGAATGAAAAAAGAAGATTAGGGTGGTTCTGCACCCACCAAACTTGTGTGGCTCTCTCTCGCTCTCTCTCCCTCTTCCGTTCTTGCTTCCGTTGAGAGCACTCTCAACTGGTATCAGAGCCCGGGTGATCTAGCTGAGCGTGCGTGAATGCTTGGAAGCTCAGCAGCTCTGTGGGAGGAAGGAGAAGCTTTGTGGAAAGCTTTGTGGGTGACTTTACTGGCATCCGAGTGTGCAGAGACCTTGGAGGAACCTTTGGAAAAGTTACTTTGGCTTTGCGAAGTGGTTTTGAGAGCCTGTTAAGAGCTTTCAAAGAAAAAGTCGTTTTTTGAGCTTTTCCCTGTTCCGTTCGATGAAAGAGACTCCGTATTGACTTGTAGAGGCAACTATTGCTTACTTTTGGTGTCCACATTACTTCAGGAGCCTGGAAACACCTTTATTCTTGAATCCGGGATCATTTCATTGGATTTCTGACTCACTGTGTCAGTTCCTGCGTTTTCTGCCCGGGTGTTGGAACTCAAGTTTGGAGCAACCATTTGCAGATCTGTCAGTTCCGGTGGACTCAGGAGGTCCTAAAACTTCTATGTTGCTCATCATTCGCACTCCGGTGGAGTTTACAGATAGCTCTGTTTCCAAAAACGTTTTTCAGTCCGTGTGTTGGACCCAGTGATTGAGACCACGGTTTCCAAAACTGTCTGTCCCATTGCGTTCCGGACGCCCAAAAACCCCTACCTATCAGTTCTTGCGTGATTCGGTGGAGGATTTTCAGAGTTATAAATCTCTGTGTATTCGATTTCATCTCTCTGTTATGCATTTTTCATGCTAAGGTTTTGAAACCTTAGATTTATGCCACATGGCAGTGGATAAGTGTTGACTCCCATTTCTCATTCATCGGTTGGGATTTTGGAGTTCTAGCAGAAGAGAGATATTTGCAGATTTTCTTGTTGATTCCGATTATGCAATGGCGCCCATGTTTTGAGGCATCTCAGGTTCTATTTTCAGTAGCGCTCATTACCGTGGGACTATGATTTCTTGAGCATACCTTATGCAGATCACTCTGGTTGCAGTTTGAGCAGTGTGCGCTCATTCGTGGTATGCATTGGGTTGCAGTGGATGATTTATAGGCCTTTTGGATGCATTGCGGTCCTTGTTGGATGCGCTGATAGGCCCAAATTGCCTTGTGGGATGCTATTTTTTTATGGACGCTTTGCATATGGATGCTATTTTATGCTGAGGGACAGCTTTGAAACATTGCAGGTGATGCACTGATAGTGCTATGCTCTCTTGGATGAGACATTATTAATGTATATGCCAGTGGACAGTGTTTATGCTTGAGTCATTTGGCACTTATTGGCATTTTCTTTTGGGCCAGATTTGCTCATATGGATGCATAGTATATGCACATGAGTCAGATGCTTTGAGTTTTGAGTTTTGGTGATATTTCACTCTATTGTGGCATACACATTTGGGTGCACCTGGTATTTGGTGTGATTCTCTCTTGCAGGCACTAGCATTTGGCACTTTGTTTCATTTGCATCATGGCATCCTCTTCCATGCCTGAAAAGGAGTTTTTCAGCATTAAAAAGTTTGATGGGACAAACTTTTCTTTGTGGAAAGAACAAATAAGGGATGTGCTTATTCAAAAGAAGCAGATTAAACCCTTGGCAGGTATTGAAGCTAAGCCTGTGGATATGTCTGAGGATGATTGGAATGAGTTGGATGCATTAGCAAAGTCTACTATTAGACTTCATCTTGCAGAGTCAGTTTATTTCACAGTAGTAAATGAGCAGACTACGGAAGATTTGTGGAAGAAACTGTGTGCCACTTATGAGAAGGAAACTGCCTCTAATAAAGTTTACCTCATGAAGAGGTTGTTTGAGCTGCAGATGAAGGAAGGGGTCTCCATTGCTTCTCACTTGAATGAATTCAATATTATTTTCAGCCAACTTCAGGCTCAGAAAATGAATTTTGATGCGGAGACTAAGGCAATATTTCTCTTATGTTCATTGCCATCCTCATGGGATACCTTCCGTACAGCTGTCAGTAACTCTGCACCTGGTGGAGTACTGAAATTTGATGATGTTGTGGGTAGCTTGTTGGCCGAGGAGATTAGACGGAAGTCTATGGATGGCAACAAGCAGGATGCAGCCTTAAATGTGCAAAGGGGCAGATCACAGTTCAGGGGGAAGTCCCAAGAAAGAGGGAAGTCTCGTAGCAAATCCAGGGCACGGAACATTGAGTGTTACCATTGTGGCAAGAAGGGCCATATGAAAAAGGATTGCTACAAGCTGAAAAGAGAGCAAAAGGATAAGAAAAAGAATGCAAATTGGGGTGCAAATCAAAAGGAAGAGAGTCCAAGGGAGGACAAAGTAAAAGTGAAGATCGAGGAGATCAATGCAGTCACGCATGATAGTGACAATGACGTTCTCTTCATGTCTAGTTTATCTGCAGAGTTGCTTACCACTTCAGATGATGCATATTCCCAGGATTGGATTTTGGATTCTGGTGCTTCATTCCATGTTACTCCCCATAGGGAATGGTTCTCCACTTATGATAGTGGAAAGACAGGTTGTGTGCATCTTGGAAATGACTATGCATGTGACATAGTGGGAGCAGGTGACATAAAGTTTTCTTTTGCAAATGGGTCTGCATTTGTTTTGAAACATGTGAGACATGTGCCTAAGCTGACCAAGAGTCTTATTTCAGTGGGTCAGCTAGATGATGCTGGTTTTCACACCACTTTTGGCTTTCAAAGTTGGAAAATTCAAAAGGGCTCTATGCTTTTGGCTAGGGGTGCCAAGTGTGGGACTTTGTATCCCTTACATGTATCAGGGGTATTTGATCATGTTGTTGCAATAACTGAGCAGCCAAGCACTTCTTTGTGGCATTGCAGGTTGGGGCACATGAGCCAGAATGGAATGAAACTCTTATGCCGTTTGGGTTATGTACCACATTTGAGTTTCTCTGATTTTGAATTTTGTGAGCATTGTCTCTATGGGAAGCAGACTAAATCAGCCCATAAAAGAAGGGGAAAGAAAGAGTTTGAAATGCTTGATTTGGTGCATTCAGACGTATGTGGTCCCATGCCTACACGGTCATTAGGCGGGGCTGAATACTATGTGACATTCATTGATGATGCAACTAGGAAAGTGTGGGCTTATGCTATAGCTCGGAAGAGTGATGTATTCCAGGTATTTCAGAAATGGCTGGCCTTGGTTGAGAATCAGTCAGGTAGAACGCTTAAATGCCTACGGACTGACAATGGTGGAGAGTATCTCTCTCATGACTTTCAGCATTTCTGTGATACACGTGGGATTAAGAGGGAGCTCACATCCCCTCGTACTCCAGAGCAAAATCCAGTTGCAGAAAAGATGAATCGTACCATTCAAGAAAGGTTGCAATGCATGCTTTCCAATGCAAGTCTTTCTGGTGGTTTTTGGGCTGAGGCAATGAAGACTGCAGTGCATGTGATCAATAGATCACCTAGTAAGAGTTTGGATGGTGGTATTCCTGAAGAGGCATGGAGTGGCAAGAAGCCCTCTTACTCTCATTTGCATCGTCTCTGGGATCCAGAAGCAAAGAAGATCATACGAAGCCATGATGTGGTCTTCAATGAGAAGAAGATGCATAAGGCACCCATGAGGGATGTGGAAATGAGGAGAATCACTTTCCAGGATGTGAATCCACCTGCATATGTTGATAGGCAGCAAGCTGTCCATGCACCAAATGTGCAAGAAATGGTACAACCAAGTACTCCCACAGGTATACAATCAAGGGTAGATGATGGATCATCTATTGGTGGAAATGATGAGCCAAATGTGGCTGATATGCAAGTGGGACAGCAAGCTGAAATGCCCTTGAGAAGATCATCTAGAGTGTCTAGACCGCCGCCTGATAGGTTTGTTCCAGGGGTAAACTATGTGATGCTTACTGATTGCGGGGAGCCTTCTTGCTACAGAGAGGCTATGATGCGTGAGGATCAACGCAAGTGGGAGTATGCTATGCAATCAGAGATGAGTTCACTTATGAAGAATAAGACTTGGGACTTGGTTTCTTTGCCACATGGAAAGAAAGCATTGCCATGTAAATGGGTCTACAAAATGAAGGTCACAGGTGATGATGTGCCTAGGTACAAGGCCCGTTTGGTTGCTAAAGGGTTCAAGCAAGAGAAGGGTGTGGACTTTGATGAGATATTCTCTCCGGTTGTGAAGATGACCACACTTAGATGCATCCTTGGACTAGTGGCAGTAGAGGATATGGAGCTTATGCAAATGGATGTCAAGACAGCTTTCTTGCATGGGGATTTGCATGAGGACATCTACATGGTGCAGCCGGAAGGCTTTGAAGAAAAGGGCAAAGAGCATTTAGTTTGCAAGCTGAAAAAGAGTCTCTATGGTCTTAAGCAAGCACCTAGAGAATGGTATCAGAAGTTTGATGCTTTCATTCGGTCCCAGGGTTTTAGAAGGAGTGAAATTGATCACTGCCTCTACACTAAAAGGGCTAAGGATAGTAGCCTGATAATCCTGGCACTATATGTGGATGATATGCTATTGGCTAGCAAGAATACTTATGAGCTAGATGCATTAAAGGCCAAGTTGCATGAGGCCTTTGATATGAAGGATTTGGGACTTGCAGGTCATATTCTTGGTATGCGCATCACGCGTGATCGGAGTAGGAAACTCCTTTGGCTTTCACAAAAAGAGTATGTTACAAAAGTATTACAGCGTTTCAATATGGAGGGGGGGAAGGCAGTGAGTACTCCATTGCCTCCATATGTGAAACTGAGTCATACAGATAGTCCCAAATCAGATGAGGAAAGGGCCATGATGGCCAAGGTTCCTTATGCATCAGCAGTTGGGAGTCTTATGTATGCTATGATAGCTACTAGACCAGACATTGCATTTGCAGTGGGAGTTGTTAGCCGGTATATGGCTAATCCAGGAAAGAGCCATTGGGAGGCAGTTAAGTGCATCATGAGGTACATGAAGGGTACCAAGGAGATGTGCATTTGCTTTGGTAAAGGAGACATGCGTGTACTTGGGTACACAGATTCAGACTATGCAGGGCATGTGGATAGTAGGAGATCCACTTCTGGTTATGTGTTCACCTTTGCAGGTGGTGCAGTGTCGTGGATGTCTCGTGCACAGAAGTGCGTGGCTTTGTCTACCACAGAGGCTGAGTATGTTGCAGCCACAGAGGGTTGCAAGGAGGCTATATGGCTTGATCGGCTAGTGGGAGATTTGGGGATTCATACAGGTGTACCGACATTGCATAGTGATTCCATGAGTGCTATTCAGCTAGCACGGAATCCGGTCTTTCATGCAAAGACCAAACACATTGAGGTCAGGTACCATTTCATCAGGGAGGTACTTGAGGACAAGCGCATAGAGCTTGTCAAGGTTCATACAGATGATAACCCTGCAGATATGCTGACGAAGAGCCTACCTAGTCAGCGGTTTGAGTATTGTCGTGTATTGATGGGCATTGGATAGTATGCTCACTGGTTGTTCTCCCTTAAAGGCACATTGTCCTTTAAGTGGGAGGTTGTGGGGGTTAAAGGTCACTGTGCCTTAACCCCAGTTATGTACAATACTCAAACACATATATAAATGAATGAAAAAAGAAGATTAGGGTGGTTCTGCACCCACCAAACTTGTGTGGCTCTCTCTCGCTCTCTCTCCCTCTTCCGTTCTTACTTCCGTTGAGAGCACTCTCAATAACACACCTAAGGGTGTGTTTCTTTTGGGATGTGCATATCACTAGGAAAAAATGGTGTATAATGCGTGATCGGCCATGCAAAGCATATTCGATGGTCATAATACTTTGAAAGAACCTCAACCTAGTTGAAACTGACTTGCATGCAAAGTGGAGCCCCCATCTGAGAAGTACTTGTTTGAATAACACACCTAGGATCTTGTTTTTTTATGGTTGTGCATTACACTAAAGCAAAAACGGTGTTTCATGCTTGATCGACAATGCAAAGCATATTCGATGGGCACAATACTTTGCACACACCTTCAACTAGGTGGAATTGACTTACATGCAAAGTGGCATGCCCATCCCATAAGTACTTGATCGGATAACATACCTAGCATCGTGTTTTTTTACGGATGTGCATGACACTAAAGCAAAAATAGTATTTAATGCTCGATCGACCATGCAAAGGATATCCGATGGGCACAAAACTTTTCCTATGCCTCAACCTAGGTGGTATTGACATGTTCTCAAAGAGGCACACCCATAAGATAAGTACTTGGTTGGATAACACACCTAAGGGCATGTTTTTTTACGGATGTGCATATCACTAGGAAAAAACGGTGTATAATTCGTGATCGGCCATGCAAAGCATATCTGATGGTCACAATACTTTGCATGCACCTCAACCTAGTTGAAACGGACTTGCATGAAAAGTGGAGCCCCCGTCTGAGAAGTACTTGTTTGAATAACACACCTAGGACCGTGTTTTTTATGGTTGTGCATGACACTAAGGCAAAAACGGTGTTTTATGCTTGATCGACAATGCAAAGCATATCTGATGGGTACAATACTTTGCAAACAACTTAAACTAGGTGGAATTGACTTACATGCAAAGTGGCATGCCCATCCCATAAGTACTTGATCGGATAACATAACTAGCAGCATGTTTTTTAATGGATGTGCATGACACTAAGGCAAAAATGGTATTTAATGCTCGATCGACCAGGCAAAGCATATCTGATGGGCACAATACTTTTCCTACACCTCAACCTCAGTGGTATTGACTTGTTTTCAAAGAGACACACCCATCCGATAAGTACTTGGTCAGATAACACACCTAAGGGCGTGTTTTTTTACGGATGTGCATATCATTAGGGGGAGAATGGTGTATAATGTGTGATCGACCATGCAAAGCATATCTGACTTGCATGAAAAGTGGAGCCCCCATGTGATATGTACTTGTTTGAATAACACACCTAGGACCGTGTTTTTTATGGTTGTGTATGACACTGAGGCACAAATGGTGTTTAATGCATGATATACCATGCAAAGCATAGATGATGGGCACAATACTTTGCACGCACCTCAACGTAGGTGTTATCGAGTTGCATGCAAAGTGGCATGTCTATCTGATGAGTACTTGATCGGATAACTTCACCCACCAATAAATTAAGTACTAATTAAAAATTATAATAAATGAGTAGATTATTAAAAAGAGACTAATATTTATGTCATTGTTGCTACTGCAGCTTACTTGCGAAGGACTCTCACAAGGGAGATGGCTATAGATTTTGTTCCAGGGATGGATGTGATTTTATGTAGCAAAAGAGAAGTAGTTGCATTTGCTACAATTCATCGTAGTGATCCCAATTCAGTTTGCCACTTTCAAAGACTTGGCGAAGATAAGGTGGCAGTTACTGTATCAAAGATTCTTAGCGCACATGTTGAGCTAAAGTATAAATGTGGAGATATGGAAACACTTGGAGATATTATGCCCTATAATACATCCAACAAATCATTTATAGCATGGGACAAAGATGAGACTTATGCAACAGACATTATCAAGAATACAAAGTGCACCACCTTGGATTTTACTATAGGGGACATTTTACAAATGAGATCATTTACAAATAAGACTGTAGCAGAAGGTGAAGTATTGGGATTTGAACAAGTGGAGCAATGGTCATTTGCACAGATGAGGATTTTAAAAGTCACTGATGATGGTATGGTTGATAACATAACATCCTTATGTGATCCCTACTATGAGGTAGGCAAGAATATGAGATGGAGCATGCAATTTTTAAACATGAGGAAGAGGCATGTGGTTTTCAATGATAAAGACAAGGTATACTACAATATCAAAGGACCTAAAAAGCGTGCCCATGTGCCAGGCTCTATCACTTCAAATGTGGATGATTCCAATGTACTCAATTATAGAAGTGACATCTTACCTAGAGTGGATGAGTTCATTGGTTCCGAGAAACAAAATGATTTTAGAAGCGAAGCCTTATTTGGAGTGGATGAATTCTTGCACAGTGAGAAGGGCAAAGGTTTCAATAGCGATGTCTTGTCAAGTGTGGATGAGTTCATGCATATTAACAAACCTGGTGTCAATCAAGCTTGTGGATTTGTGAAAGCCATGCAAGATGTCCCAATGAGCGATGTTCGCCCAGGAGTGGAAGTGTTTCAAGGTTCTCAATACTCTCGTAGAATATTGAATTCATTGAATGGTCCTAAGAGTATGTTAAAAATGAGGATGAGATCAACAGAGGATTATTCAATATTTAACTTTGATTGTGATATGGCCAAGGATGCAACGATCAATCATGGATGCTTGGTTACAAACAAATGTGAGGAGAAGAAGTGCATAAATACAGATAACAACGTGCACGAGGAACGAAAACGGTCATACATATGCATGAAGAGAAAGCGAATCCAGGCAGATCCACAAAAGCAACCAAAGAGGAAGAGAGTAATGAAGGAGCAGAACATGTTAAATGCATTGGGATATCTATGTTGCAAGCAAAGATGTATGCGCTTCATTGATCTTGCAGACATCAGGGAATGTAGAGGACACGTGTGGCAAAGAAGAGGAAGCAAAAGAAATGAATACCTTCTCACAAGTCTCTCTTGCTTTCTTCAGAATGGCAATAAAAGGCTAAGTTCAAGACAAAAGGTAAAACCTCTTACTGGATTATCCCATGGTACATATTGGGATTTAGTCACCAAGGCAAAGGGCGGCAACAAATTTAGCATTCACGGTAATAGAGGAAGGTCCAAATCAAGAATCTCAACTGTCAGGGTAGCAGTAATTTTGCAAGACTTCATACATGAAAATGCTTTACCTCAACCCCATATATCTACCAAACTCCCTAACGGTGATGCGATCACTGAAATGCACCTTCCAATGGGCTTGACAAAGCTTGAAGTATTTGACTCAACTGCAGAAAAGAAAAGGCAAAGAGGGGATGCTGTAGTTTCTTCTCATACTTTATATACTCTTTGGAAGAAGAACTTTGGATATGTTAAAATCCCAAGGAGGCAAAAAATGTCAAAGTGCAATGTCTGTGATGATTTAAAGCGAGCGATTAAGAGTGCAACATGTCCAAATCAAAGGGAATTATACAAAAAAAACCAAAAATCTCATCATGACCTTATTCGACATTCCAGACAAAAATATGCATTTTGGAAGGAGCAAGCTAATTCGCATCCCGATGACTACATGTGCCTTATTGTAGATGGCATGGATCAGAATACAACAACATTGCCTCATTTTGTTGCCACTCCACCTAAATTACAAGGAAAACACTTTCTAAAGACACATCTATGTGGAGTGTTAGTGCATGGAATTAAGTTCTTTGCAGATATATGGATTGATTCCTTGCATCTACATGATAGCAATCAAGTTGTAACATCTATTATGAAGGCGATTCGCAATGTACATGCAGAAAAAGGTCGCTACCACCGACTTTGAGAATACAAGCTGATAATTGCTGGTGAGAAAATAAGAATGTACTCATGTTTGCATTCTACTCCACGCTAGTTGCTCATCGAATCTTCAATGAGGTCGAATGTGGATTTTTGTATGTTGGGCATACACATGAGGATATCGATCAGGTTTTTAGCACAGTCTCAAGAGAGCTTAAATGCAAGGATGTGGAGACAATAGATGACTTGGTAAGAAGATGTGGCAGGCAAGTTGGTGGTCGTAAGGAAAGTACAATATGTGAGAGGCTCGAAAGAATGTATGATTGGAAGAGCTTCATTCTACCTTTCATACAAATGGGTGGTGATGCATTGACAGGTCATACCAATCCACACTACTTTTGTTTTTTTTTTAAAGATGAAAAACCCGTAATGCAATGGCAACAGTATTCTCATGATACAAAATGGGAACTTGAAGAACCTTACAGTCTCTTAACTTCAATTCCCAGCAAGGAAAGGTATCCAACATGGGCTCCTATACAAGAATTCAATGAGAGGTCTAACTGTGAATAGAAGGATTAAAAGCATTTATTACATACAAAGAGGAAATGCTTCGGAGATATCCTGATTCGAAGCCTACTTGGAGAGAACACACTACCACTGTAATTAACAAGACACGAAATTTAATAAAGGACCTTGAGAGAATGCGAGGCTCAAAGGATGTCAAGGAAGAATGCAATATGTTTTGGCCAAATGTTCATAATGATTTGCGTCCAGCTCCAGTCTTTGAAAATGAATTTGTATCATTACTCCCATGTCCATATTGTGGACCGAAGAAGAGAGAGTTTTTGCCATAAGTAGATATAGAGGTTGATTGTTTTGTTGTGGTTCAGCCATCGGATGATGAATATGAGAATGTGAAGTTTTGGGTTGCAAAAGTAGTTGATGTGCAAAGAGATGACCAAGGGAGAGCTACAACATTTACAGTGGTATGGTATGAGCCAAAGGGTAGGAAGGTGAAGTGGTCTCTCAAGTTTCAACGGAGACAATCATAGTGTCTTGGCATTCAAGGGCAAAGAAATCAAAGAAGCGCATGGGATATGAGGTAGAAGGAAAAATAAAAATACCACAACAAAGTATTTTGCATATACACGAATTTTTAAGGATGGTCGCCATGGAGGAAGTAGAAGGAGACAGCACAAATGAAGAATGTCCATGATTAAAGCTTTGTATTGAAGCCCATTGAAGGATTTTATTTGGGTACTAGGCAAGAAGCCAATTCAAGTCAATTATAATCAGAGTCATCACCTCCTATGTCAAATAAGAGTCAAAATATGCACTGGATGTCACCCAAGGGTCAAGGCTTGGCAAGACAATAGGGAGTTAATGCGAATGGCACCTGGCAAGGGATTGTCTTATTGAGCAATAAGACAATGGGGAGTCAATGCACCCAAGGGGCAAGGCTTGGCAAGACAAGTGGGAGTCAATGCAGATGGCACCTGGCAAGGGACTGTCGTGACATTGAGCAATAAGACAATGGGGAGTCAAATTATGCAGATGGCACGAATTGAGGCTCTTTAAGAGAAACAATTTAAATTGTAAACATATGTTCAATCTATATCATTTTGGATACAAAGATTGCAGCTGAGAGCAATGTCTCTCAATGTAAACATATAATGATAGCTATAATTGCTATTATAATTCTTTGGTTCAATACAAAACTTGGGTCTTCTGGCATCATGTCTTTTTTCTATTTATTAAAAGTTTTAAAAATTTTGTGCATATTGCGAGTGACAATGTTATTTACATGAAATATTTAAGTCTCCTTTCATGGATTTATAAATTTATCACGTCAAGGAAAAATATTAAAAATAATGAAATTAACAAATAACTTAGGTATAGCTAGAATTTCTAAAATAGGATTATTTCAAACTCTTGCATGTTGGTGCAAAAGTATAGATTGAAAAAACAAGATTTTTATGTGAATATGATAGTGCCACAAAGTGAACTTTTGATTTGGGAAGAATATTTTCAGAAAGTAAAATTTTGATTTGGGAAGGATATTTTCACAAAGTAAACTTTTCATTTGGGAAGGATTTTTGGGCTTCATCCAAAAACAACAGAAAAAGTCCAAAATTAATGAAATAGGTGTTTAATATATGGAGAGTCAGGAATACTCAAGTAACAATTTCCTTGTCACTTGTGTGGAATGACCATCACTAATGCAATAGTAATCATATTGATACACTTGATGAGGAACAAAGTCACCCTTTGTTGGACATTGGTATGGATTAATAATTACATTAAATGGAAGAACATAAGCTAATAAATTAATCTTCATCCTAGTCTTGAGGTTATGCACAAGCAAAGAGTGAGGTGGAGGGACTTCTAATACTCTCGTCCTAGTGTCATCATCAATCTATGGTGGTCAGTGAATGTTATTGATATGTATGTAGGAATTCCTCACATCCAAAACCTTTTGATCTCTTCGAAAAATTTTCCTCATTCCATTATGTTTAAAGGCGATCGCTCTAAATACTAGACTAAGTTCAGAACTAGGGACCTTTGACCGACACATCTTCTTCATCTTCATTATCTTACTTCTTCTTCTTTGTCATCCTTCCTGTCTCAATTCCTCTAGATTTTACTATAGACATTTGCCTTTGAGTAGTTACAGGTTGGCACCAGTGAACCCCGCAACTGGCACAAAGACTAATGTATATGTTGAATCCATATGCGAGTAGTTATGGGTTGACATAAGAAGAATCCCACTTGGCACATAGATGTCCTCTTTAAGAAAGATTTATTTTTTAAACACTATATAGTCTATGACTACTAAAAACATGTTTTTTTTCATATTGTCATTAAAGAAACTTCACAATTCCTACCACTATTTAAAAAAAAATTGCTCCTTCTGTAATAAAAACCTTTTCAAATTCAAATGACAAATTTTAAACTAAGAGCTTTGCATTTATGCAATTTGTATCCTAGTGTGGTTAGATATTAGCTAGCCTAAGCGAGCCCAGTACCGACACTGGACACTTTTTAAAAGTATAAATAAAAGTTACAAATTTGTATGGAAGCTTTGTTTCTCCTTTTTATTACCGCTTTTTGTTTTTATCAAGACTCCCAATAGTCCTTGAATCTTGGGAATGCAAACTGTACGATGGGGACACAGAGTTTTATATATTCAATTATATAGCATGGTAAATTAACAATACAGTGCAATGTTTTGGTTAATCCCATGTGATAATTAGAAATATCGTGCATTATTTTTTAAATTATTGTGTTGTATATGAATTTACTACATGGTAATCCCCTACAGCTGGTCCTGGTTAAAAACTTTTATATGCCAATTTAAAACCCTCTTGGGTCGGAAAGAAAATGTTTCAAACATTTTAAATTGCCAATTTAAAATGCCCGTTTTAAATCCCTCGCAAATCCCTGGATGCCATTGTTTTGTCTCAACTAAGCAGTTGGTTGCATCACAACCTCAATAAAGACGACAAGATGATGAGATTGCAACTAGGTCCTCACATACAATTCGCACATGGATGTAAAATACTATATTATATATTATAGTTTATAGTTGCTACTAGTAAGAGAGAAATACTTGACTTCGACCAGTTGTGGCTCGGATTTGCCAGCTGATAACAACCCATTGAAAGCCTACCTGGTTGTGTAGCTCACAATTGCTTGCTTGTATCAACCCGTAAGTTATAGGCTAGAGACCGCCATGGACCATACTTGTTTAGTAAGACACAATTGGTGTTATATTATAACATATGTTGCAATATAGTTTATGAGTTCCATGAGATGTGCGATCATGTACCTTCTATAAACGTGAAATAATAAGAACTTTTTAGGTTTTTCCATGTTGTATTTCCATAATAATAAACTAAAATTATGTCATATGTTTAAAAAAAACTTGTAAACATGTAAAAAAACTGATAATACGTGTAGATACATTAGAGAATTGTAATTGCAGTTATATTATAACATAGCTAGGTGTCCTCTTTACTCTATAGATCTAAACAAAGAATGATTTAATAAGTGCAAATATAAGTATTGCTAGCTACTACACTAGTGTGTGTGAAATAATGACATTTGTAAACAGAGTATGATGTTGCAAATCATCATAGTGCAAATAGATGCCACCACATCACCCCACCATGTGGACTACCACATCATCATGCCTTACTACCACATCATCATGCCCCTTGCTGCCACATGGCTTTTGTTGATGTGGCACTGTGGAGCCATAGAGGGGATTGAAGGCAGGACCCTAGTCTAGCAAAAAGAAATTTTTACCATTGGGCAACCCAGAGATTCATATAACTAGAGGTGAAACGCTAGTTATATTTTGATGTTTGGTCCAAAGTTTCTGACGGCGGCCATAACTTTTGATGCAAGTGGAATTTGAGGATGTTCTAAAAAGGAAAAGTGTTTAGTTTTTTTTGCTCTTCAATAGCAAATTGTTGAAATCAAGAAATAGTGGGATTGCAAAGGTGCTATAGCTCAAATCCATTTTGTGCCTTAATGCCGATTGGCTATAATTTTTATTATGGGCCTTTGCTTGAGGCGCCAAAAACAAAAGGTCTTTAATTCTTTTAAGCTGACAGCGCCAGCAAATGAGATTCAGCCAAAGGAAAATAAGTCTTATCTCAGCTTGCATGATTGAGATCAACAATTTTGAAGACTTCCTTTGAGGTCTAAGACAGACTACTGTGGATAATTGGTGGGATGTGTTCCTAGAGCTTCTTGTTGACTTGCAGTGCCACATAGTCTGCTTTCTCGTTGAGTTTGTTGATGGATGAGAGTTCCTATCATGGGACATAAAGGAGATTGAGACACTATACATTCATTGGGACAACTTTGATTTTCACACTCGAAGCTGCACGACCATCGAAGTCTTGTCATCATCCGAGGTGGTACAAGAAGTAAGGTTTGCTAATGGATGGGAATTTCCTATTGTTTGACTAGTATAAGGTCCATTTGGAAAGGTTTCTCACCGAGAATGAAGATCAATGGTGTGTAAGTCTCTCTTAGAAGGCATTGTACATGCTGCATTAGTCGTCCAAGATGCCAGATTCTTCATGCTCATCTAACTCAATGCACCTGAAGGTTAAAATGAAGAAAGTCTTCAAGAGGAAGGTCAAGGTACCGAAAACCTCAAAAGTTACTATTATGATTATGCCAAGAAGTTAGGATTCTTTGAATTCCTTTGTAATAACATGCACTTGTATGGTTAACATGTTTTGGCCTCAAAATCCTTTTGTTCCCAATCAACCTTTTGCTCCACACTATGAATTGCATGGCGTAATATTGTTTAGGCACAAGATAAATTATCAACAAAGAATACTGAGGTTTTTTGGTCCCAGCGTCTGGATGACATCTTGTCTTCTCCTCACCCTTTCATTCTTTTCATCTTGGAATACCATGAGACTTGGGATGTATATATTTTGGTATGTATGATAACAGGATGTGTAATGCATTTTCATTGTGCTTATAAGTCCTCTACAAATGTAGTAGGAGCTGGCGTGACCTTAGTCTCACTTGACGGGGTGGAATTCCAATATAGCAGCCCTATGGCAGCAAACACTTGTAATCAAGTAGAGTATTCAGATCCCATCTTTGGCTTGTAAAAGGAAAAAGATCATCAAATCACCTAGCTTGATGTGTGGGGGGATTCTCAGCTCGTGTGCCAACAAGTAAGCGGTGCTTGGAAGGCGCAAAGTGAAACCTTGGCCTCGTGCCATCAGCACACCACTCAGCTTTGCCAAGAGTTCCAAGAGATACAAGTGCATCACATTCTAAGATCCTAGAATAGTGTGTTTGAGAGGTGTTTGACACACTTGCCCATGTCGTTTGTGAGTCAAGAGTTGGTACCTACGGACACAATTCAAGTGATTTATGAAGCAAGAACGGGACCCTCCCAACGCAGGTGAACGGCCCACATGAGGGTCATCATTTGTAAATATTGTGAAGGGTGTGGCCACCGTGAGACTAGATACTTTGACCATCTCATACGGGCAATCATCAAGAAAGTTCTCTGTCGACTTGCTCAGCAGAAGCACCTCCCTAGAAGAAATCTCATGGAGGTTGCCAGATCTTGAAGAGGCCGAGGGTGATGTGCAAGCTCTACAACTCCTCACCTTTGTCTTGGACTTTTTTTTTGCATTAATTAAATTTAATGCATGCCATGTACCTCGGCAATAAGCATCCTTATATAAGATTTCCTTTCCCTTTGTTTCCAATCTCTCTCTTTTTAATATCCTAGTGTTTAGTGGATGGATGGATGAAAATTCTAGTGAGTATCTTGTGGCCTTCAAGTGCTTAATTTTCTTACAAAAGACCATTGGTTGTTAGTGCTTCCCACATTCTTGGAAGGATTGGTCAAGGTGTGGTATGAGAAGCAACTAGAGGCAATCCGTTAAAGTTGGCCAAGGATGATGGCAGTAATGATTGAGTATTTCGGCAAGCATGAAGAGCCAGAGAATGTGCACTTGTAGGTGGCAAATTTGAAGCAATTAGAAGGTGAGATGGTGCATCGATATGTGGATCAAGTAGCCATGCTCCTTGATTGCTTGACTGCCATGTAGGAAGACATGGTGGGTTCCAAACTAGGATCACTCAACATGTGTTGAGTTACCTAATTGCTGGAGCTAATGATGAATTCTGCCTCAAGCTAAAGTGGAAGAATCTAGAGACCATGGCAAGTGCCCAAAGAATTGCTCAAAATTTTGATGACCCCACATCAAAGAGGGTCGTTGTACCACCTCAACCCTCTCAAGTTTTGTAGTGCCCGCCAGGGGTGCCCCCATTGAGGATATACTCTTAGCCTCCACCATCAATCGCCACCTTAAATATATGCCTATTTACCACCAGGAGTGTATCCACAGCTTCTACCTAGAGGGCTTCCACCACCTCGCCCACAAGCCCCTCTTCTTTCTACCCCTCCTGCTCTGCAACCCAAAGAACCTGGCATCAATGACCTCACCAAGGCACTTAATGACCTTTGGCTTGAGATGGTAGGAATCAAGAAACAAGCCAATTGTTTCCAAGGGAACGTGGCAATGTTGTATGCTTTGAGTGCTACCAGAAGGTTCATTACCACATAGAATGCCCAAATGTTTCGTGAGTGAATCTCCTCGTTGAATCAGATGCTGAGGACTTGGATGTGGAGATTATTGACCTTGGAAAGAGGAGCCATGAAGTTGTGGATCCCTCCTCAAGTTGTCGACCTATCCAGTCAAAGAAGAAGGTATCCTTTTTAGAACCCCCAGATGTTGAGATGACCGGTTCACTTGTGGAGAAAGCTAAGGCTCCCAGAACCTATAGAAGTAAGTGGTCACCATCAGATTTCCCTATTGGATCCGGTCAAGAAGAATATTTGGTAGTTTAGGACATTGCCCACTAGCCCTTGAATATCATGCTTCCTCAATTGATAGCAATGAGTCCCAAAGTGAGGCGTGAACTATATCAAGGGATTTCCACAAGCAGGTTCATTTGTTGGACAAATATTCACTTCAAATCCAAGGTTTTGATAGATACAGAGTTAGATAGATAGATAGGTAGATAGATAGGTAGATAGATAGAGAGAGAGAGAGAGAGAGAGAGAGAGAGAGAGAGAGAGAGAGCTCAGAGAGAGAGAGAGAGAGAGAGAGAGAGAGAGAGAGAGAGGTTTGTTGAGCCATCTTGTTATAGGAGCTAATTTTAGAGTCTTCATTTTATTTGGTAGGGTTGATGGAAAAAGAATCTTTAGATAAAAGCTTGGAGGGTAGAAGGTACAATGTAAAGAGGAATGGGTTGGAAGAATAGTATTGATGTGGTTAAACATGATGCAAGACACTTGGCAGCCCATGAGACACGTGGCAGCCTGTGGGGACATTTGGAGGACCATGCATGAACCATGGCACCAGCCCCCGTGTAGCCCACCACTTGTCGCTGTGGGAATTGCAGCCCACCAAAATCCGAGGGAGCCTGTCCCCATTCCAAATTGGCACTCTCCGAAATGGTGGGAGAGGGTTAGTCATGCATCCTTGTGAGTTGATTAATTGTGAGGATTTAGGAGATCAACATCTAGGGATAGCTATGTTGTTATAAATTGGACTTGGGAATAATGATGAGGATGGAGTAAGCTTAGAGAAACTGCCAATTCATTTCCTTATATTTTCAAATGGGAATAAGTTGGAGGTTGATGCACATACTTTAGATAACAATTTAGAATTTATAGACTTTAAGTATGTCAATGATGGACTGCAAAAAATGGAGTTTGTATGAAGAAAATTCCTTACAAAATGATTAAGTGGCATAAGAAAAGTGTGGAACGTAACAAGAGTCAAATGCAGAAATTCCTCACAAGTCAAATGCACGTCCAATCATGGGTAGGTAGGTATTAATGAAGAAATGCTAAGGACGTCCGAATCATGGGTAGGTAGGTATTAATGAAGAAATGCTAGGGACAGAGTAGGTCAACGTGCACTCATAAATACAATATTGGAAAATTCAAATACAAAATTTGAAGACTAACCCGTACTCTCCACATTGAGGAACACACTAGAAGTACACTTTTATAACCGAGCTAATCAAGGGTGACCACAACGGTCGGGTGACAATCATGAGTCCATGAGGCCAAAGTCTAAGAGGCATGAAAGTGAGTCTGCTTTGAGCCCGTGAGTCCGAACACCAAACGTCCTTTCACTGTGCTGGGACATTTACGACTCTCTTGGTGCTTGGACTTTTGGATCTGTGTTGTCTGTCAACTTATGTTACGACTTGGACTTTGACGGATAGAGCCCTAATGCAAACCAGGCTCACACGTGTCATGGCTCCCGAGAGGACTATATCTAACCGACGAAGGCGGGACACACATGTGAGACGCACAGCACTAGTACCACAAGCACAAACATATCCAGAGGATGGCGCACGCTGTGTCTGCTGACTTGCAACTCTTGCTTCAGGCGTCTTACAGGATGGGAGACCTTCCTTGCCCAATATCCGTGTCGAGAAGCGTGAGATTCACTGAAGCTAGTCATGTGAAGCTCTGCATGTTTAACCAGCTGAAGCGCCAGTGCACTCCTTCCGACCTCCGATCATCATCTCGCAAGACCAGCCACGTGATCCGCTGCGTCTCAGCGCCAGAAAAGGCATCACTGCACTACACAGAAGGTAAGCGAGCGGTCGTTACGTGTAGAAAATTAGAAGCTGAGTGAGCTGTCGTGACTCGTATCGTGTATTTGTATTATGATACACATACGAAGATTTGTTATTCCAGTGTGTCTAATAGTCTTGCTTCTCGTAACAGCTCCTGCTTTACTCAATAACAACAATGGTTGTAGAGCGGGGGTGGTAGCCGCAACCAAAGAGCGACTAAGAGTGCTAACCACGTGGGCAAGCCCATTCGGCATGCGCGTGTTAGTGGCACTACACGAAAAGGGATTGGAATTCGAATATGTGGAGGAAGGTCTGAGGAGCTTCAGCCCTGAGGTGATCCTGTCAAACCCCATCCACAAGAAGATACCCGTCTTCATCCACAACGGCAAGGCCTTGTCCGAGTCCCGTATCATCGTAGAGTACATCGACGACCAATGGTCAGCCTCGCGTCGTGGTACGAGAGGCGATCTCATGCCCGCCTCACCGTGGGATCGCGCACAAGCTCGCTTTTGGTCCGATTTTGTAGATACTAAGGTAAAATTAATAGGATTTGGTGTGCGATCATATATAGTGGTAAGTATTGCAAAGAGGACATGGTTAATCTGATTTGAAAATGCATGGAACAGTTTGTCGACAGCGGGCACGACATCCTGGTGACCAACGGAGAGAGGCAGCGCGTAGCCATCGAGAAGACCGTCCAGAACATGTTCCACTTAGAGAGTGCCTTGAGAATGGCTTCCCATGCAGCACGCGGGCCGGGGCATGCCCTGTTCAACGGCGATCATATGGGCCTCATGGATATCTCTCTCGTGGGCTTCTTGCAGTGGCTGAGGGTGTTCGAGAGGATCTCCACCTTCAAGATCCCTGGCCCTCACAAGTGTCCACGCCTCCATGCATGGATTGAGGCCGTCTCGCAAGAGTCGAGCGTCCAGAAGACCATTCCGAATCTAGAGCACCTCGTAGAACGTGCTCGGGCAAGCCGCTGTCGTCGTGAGTTCGAAGACTGGAACACGCACTACATGTAATAGAGACAGCACCCTCCCAAGCCGGCCTGAATGCATGTGGACGTGGCAATCCTGGGCATGCCCAGAGTGGGATAATCTATAAATGCTTTAATTACGTGTAATACTTTGAGAGGGAGGAATCGCTCCTCCTCGTAGAGAGATGAGCCCTAGTGAATCGTGTGGCATCCAGCAAGCTTCATGTATATCTAATTATTCTCAAGTATTTATATTACTACTATGTATTAATCAACTAAGTATTCATCTTTGTTTCCTAAAATTTTTCAGGAATCTAATGTAGCATCATCTCCCATCTACAAAGACATGATGAAAGAAAAGTAGATTTTCACAAGAAAGGACATAAAACTAAGGGTGGATAACCTTTCTTTGAGAATCTTGAATGTGTGTGGATGACATGCATCTATGACCTTGGTGGGTACATGATCAAGTGCTCCAAATGTTAGTGTTCAAGATAGATAACTATTAGATTTAGAGTTGCTAATTGTGGTCTTTAAGAATATGAGGGCCAACATGCATATTCTCTTTTTGCAAATTGATAATTGAAGGTCAATAATAATGGTTATCGTTTAAGACTTTGTATATGATTAAATAAAATAGCCCCTTTTTCTAGATAAACTTACAAATTTGTACAAAAATCCATAAAAAAAGACCCCTTGTGTAATTATGTGTGAAAATTTATAGCCACAAAGTGAATTTAATTATACCTTCTGTTGAACTCAGGTGATACCATTTTTTGTGACCCCTTCACTAATGAATCTAAGGGACTTCTTATGTTTCTTAAAAGAAGTTGTTATAGTATTTATAAATCTCCTTTTATGAGTTTTTGATCAGTAAGAACTTGCAAAATTATCCAAAATCCATATTAATGTTATGCCTTCCAAAGCATCCAAGTCTCCTTCTATATTTCTATCTTTGAATCTATGAGAGCATTTGAATTTGAAAATCTTGTTAAACCATGACCTTGTAAATTTATTTTTGATACTACTATACCTTTGTCCTTTTCCCATGTTTTCTTATCAATGTTTAGTACGTGCGGGCTTGAAAACCGTCGATAAAGCCCATGGGTAGCTTTTGTCGATATAAGTGTTAGTATATACCGACACTAAGGGACTTATAATGATGGCTATTTTGGATGTTTTCTCCATGAAAGAGCCTAATTTGCAAGTTTTTCCCATAATGCATGGCATAATGATCCAAGGACTATAAGGAAATGTCACATCCCTTTGGGGAAGGGGAAGGGGAAGGGGAAGGGAAAGGGAAAGAGAAGGAAAACACAACAAAGACTATCAGAGTGCGTCTATAGATGCGTCTAACAGCGCGTCTATAGGCACGGCTGTCTATTTTCCCAAAAGACAGACACGTTAGACGTGTCTATAGATGCGCTCTGATAGATGCCTTTCTCAAAAAATATTTGATACCTTTGATGCAAGGAAAATAACATGATTGTATTTGTGTTTGAATTAGGTTGTCTATCAACCAATGGTGGATAATAATAGGTGGTGGCATGTCATACCTATTACGCCACGTTCCAAAGTGATGTATAATATATTTACTAATATGGAGCATATGGAGGATGATCATGGCCATGGAGGTGATGATGACCGTGATACGAGAGAGGAGGATGATCATGAGATAGGAGATACACATATTGAGGCCATTACCCGTGAGTACGAGCCTACTATTGGTGATGCTGATTTCGATGAGCACATGAGTAGCGCAAGTAATAGTGGGTTGAATGTATTTGTAGATCTCAACACTGGTTTGGATTTTGAAGTAGATAGTTTGGCAAGGGTTGATCTCATTGAGGATGAGATTGAACCGTAGCCCATCATTGATATTAGCAAAACTATTTTACATATTGTCTCATTCTCCTCACCTCACTTAATTTTTGTATATGTGGGTTTGCCAAAAAGCATTGATATTTTTGTTAAAATTACATGCTTTGGTAATCATGGGCAATGTTTGGAAAGCAGTGATGTACATTTATCAGCATGTACCAAAATCTCACTTTCTGTATTCTCTATTTTGCATCTAAATCCACGTCTAATTCACAGTGCAAACGTGCTAATAGAGGCGCAAATAGACGCGCTATTAGAGTGCCCGTATTTTCGCTATTCTGGCAGCGCCTATAGATGCACCTGCTATTTTGTGCATCTATCAAGCGCGTCTATAGCTACTTTGTCTTGTTGTGTATGATGGGTATGATACTGCGGCACATGCCTTAATCTTATTTACTTTAAGTTCTATACAAAGCATCATACCCATGGGACACCGTTTACATGGCTGGTCATGCTTATTTTCATGTTTTTTACTATGGCTCATACCCGGAGTATCAAAAAATAGGCATCTACTTGCTCCCATCGTATGTGATTTGTATGATGGATACGATATTCTTCACACACCTTAATTTTGTTCACTTTAGTCTTGTGCAAAGTTTCATACCCATCATTGAACACTATTTGCATGGTTGGGCATGCTTATTTTCTTGTTTTACACCACGTCTCATACCTTGGTATAAAAAAATGTGCATTTTCTTTCTCCCATTGCATGTTCCTTTATACGATGGTACGATACTTTACACATGACTTGAGGGTGAACATTTGCTTGGGTGTAGCCAATCACGAAACTATTATCGGGGCCATTTTGGGGTCGCGACGCGATGCATTGGTGGGTGAGATTTTGAATTTGGGGCAGACTCATGCTCTCGCCGAAAGTTTTTTCAGCATAATGATTGCTGCACTGGCATAATAATGAGACATAATCTTATCATTGTTAATAGCACAGAGCTCAACACATGGCACTACATGCATTTACTCATGAGCACAGAGAGTGTTGCTCTGTCCTCCTTCACACAGCATAGTCTCTGGCCTAACTACATCACACACCCTTTGCCTTGCCACCTGTCATTGCACAGCTTCACTGCACAACACAATCTTTTGTTGCATCAACCACCGTGTTGGTTTGAGAAATGATGTTAGCATGGAGCGACTACCATGTTGGCCTGACTACATCACACAAATTTTTCCTTGCCACTTGTCATTGTGCAACTTTGCCATCTGTCACTATGCAACACAATCTTTTGTTGTGTTGACCACCACGCTGGTTCGAGCAATGATTTGGCATGGAGAGACTGCCATGTTGGCATGAAGGCGACCATGGCATGTCATTCCCTAAAGGGGACCCCTCAAGGTCCATATCCGCAACCATCGTGCTGGTTATTGGGTTTATTTTAGTTCTAGTCCAAGGAAAATAGAGTCTTATTTTGGAGCTATTTTAGTCCTATTAACTTGTGCAACAATTTTTCAACCACTACACTGGTTCTTGGAGATATTTTAGTGTTATTTTAGTTCCAAGCTAAGGAAAATATAAACATTTGCAATTTATGATAGTTTGTGTTGGAGCTCACCACCAAGTTGAGCTATCATCTCCCATTAATGCTGAAGGTTGTGCTCAATAGCTCTCCACCAAGTTGAGTTCTCTCCCAGTGCCTGACGAAACAAGGACAATATGTTGCCAGGTTGAGTTCTTCTCTCCCATGCCCACGGACCCCCAACATGATAGAAGAATGACGGTATGAGAGATGCCAAATATCTTCTGACCCTCACCTTCAGTCAAAAGGAAATGTATAGGCATAGAAAAGGCCTCATGTGCTCAAGTATGGCGGTCTCCAAACACATCACCAATATCAGCTTGTTTGCCACCGAGTTTACTAACTAGAAGAAGGGCACAATGTTGAAAAAACATTGGCTACTTGAACAAGTCGAGACCCTATAACAAAATCCTAGAAGGGTCTCCAACATGAGCACATTCGTAGTAGCTGAGAATGGAATCAAATGTGACAGACCTGAAATCTGATCTGCAATCCCCCTCCTAAGACCCATTTCCCTTGGCTCCACATCCTGCAACTCCCTTGGTCATGGCTATGGATGGTGAAGTGTTGCAAGATGGAGAGCTAAGGCAAACAATGGATCCCATGACTTGAGCAACATTATCTAGAAGGGGCATGATCAAGGTTGCAGCATAAGATTCATCACAGGGGTAAAAGGGGGCTTGGAGAGCATGGAAGGGATAGGAGAGGGATTTTCCTGGGTGCGGTGAATTGTTTCTCTACCGTTAAGGCCTTTACATAGCTAGACTTGCCGCTCTACCACTCTTTTTTCCTTCATTTCTTATGTTAGTTTGTGCAACTCTAGGTGCCTATCGCTGCTAAGAGCACACAATCCACACACTAGATTTTGTTGGTAGCCCAACCTAGCATAAGTGGTCATATACATCATCGTCTAGCCATGATGTGCGATTAGATGGTTGCCATGAGAGAATTTCTCGGTCATTGGATCCAAGATCATAATAATTCAATGGGATGAGGGGGGAGGAGCGGTGGCACATGCACCCAAGTTGCTTGTAGCCTAGCCTAGCATAGGCGGTCATATACATCATCGTCTAAGCTAGCCATGACGTGCGATTAGATGGTTGCCATGGGAGAATTTCTCGATCATTGGAGCCAATATCATAATAATTCAATAGCCATTATAACTAGAAATTCTAATGTTCTAATAGTTCTTATAGTCTAACTCCACCTTTAACTCTAGCTTAATGCTAATCAATGTAATGTGTGGGGAATCTATCAGTACACGAGTCTTGAAACATGGGAGAAACATGGCAAAGATCTCACTAGATTACATTATTGAGCATGTCAAGACAACTTGATTTGATAGATTAGAACATGTGAAGAATTACAGCTTGGATAGCAGGAGAGCAAACTAAGTTTAAAGACCCAATAGGTCTCGAGTGAAGGAACAACCAAGGAACCATGGTTGTTTTTATTGAAGCTATACTTATGTATTAATATAAAATCCGGGTGAAAGTTTATCCAAATAGTTTTCTTAGTTTCACAATATTGATAGAATATTGTGGACTTTTATATAATTTCTTTTAAAATTTGAAGTAAAAGATGTAAATCCCGACAAAACTTTACTTTTTTTCTCATAAAAGTTTCAAATCCTGGCGCCATATTTCACGTGTTTATTTTAAAGAGGGCATAAAAACTTTTGACATCAATATAAAAGTTTTTCTTCTTAACAAAACTAACATGAAAAAATCATCTATGGAAGGAACAGAGATGGAAAGCCACATCAGAAGGCATTTTTTCTATCGCTTGTCTTGAGCTTCATGAAGCCATTTCACAAGGGGTCCCTTGGCAACCCAAGATTGTCGTAGATGAGATTTATCACTTGAAGGAGGAACATAAAGGTCCCAAGAGTGTCATTCACAAGACGGATCTATTGCAGGAGGAACTGTGGGAAGGCCTTCAATATTATAAGAACCCACAGTTTGTGAAGTATGTTGCTAAAGGCTCCCACCGTGTGAAGTGTTGAGCCCTTGTCCTAGAATCCTTGCAGAAATATAAAGTACTTCAAAGATCTTGGACTTGATCTCTGAGAATCTTGGATATATATTACCTGAGACTTTTTTAGGGGCTGACCACCCCTCTAATACAGTCGGCTTTTCAATAGAACTTGAGTTAAGTAGTAAATTGTCTTTGTATTTATCCATCCTTAGATACGATGGTGGTCTCTTTTTGAAACATAGAAGAGTAAAACTTGGTTGTATACTACCCGGGTATATAGCTTTAGGGGTTGCTATACATTTGGCTTTTCTATATAGCTTCAGTTTTAAAAAGTAATAATTTTCCATTTATCCATCCTTGGATACCTCTTTTATGACTGCTTCACTCAGTTGGACAAGATCAATTGGTTGCTTGTACACTACCATATTAACTACCACCAGCACGGTGGTTTGCTTCTATTATTACAAGATGAATGGAATGCAATTCATTCATTTAGGATTTGTGGCCATGCAAGGATTTGTTGTCACATCTTGGTGGTTGAAATTTGACAATAGTTAAAGAGAACCAGCCTAAAGGGGACACCATAAACAAATGCATTTTCTAATATTTCACCAGCCCAGTGGTTGAAATCTGACAATAGTTAAAGAGAACTAGCCTGTATGTGGGAGCTATTTTCCTTGTGTACATCTAAGGAAAATGCAATTGGATCCCATGATGTGCGATTATATGACTAAAAACAAGCATGGTGGTTGTTTGGGATATACTAAATGGCAAGTGTGGGGTTAATCTATCATTTGGGATTTACAAAAACAAATGCGGTGGTTGTTTGGGACACATGATGAGGATCTAGGTAGCCTTTCTTGCAAGACATGATGAGGATCTAGGTGGGCTACAAACTGCACATTCATCAGGGAGGCATGAGCATCAATTCCCATGGAGCAATGCTCCAATACGACTAGATCTCAAGTCATTCACAGCTTGCTTGCATCGGCCAAAGCCTATGTGTGTTTGGAAATTGGCAACAACAAACATTCCTGTCTTTGAGTTTCCTGTCGTACCAAGGCTTCCAATGCTCAAAGATCCTCTGCCCAATTAAAATGTCAGGATTCTAATCCATAAAATTAAGATAAAGTCTGTCTGCTGACCCAACATGCAGGCCCCCTCTTTGCACTACTATGAGGAAAACAAAACAAAATACAGTATGTGCAAAAATGTGGTCTAGTTAAACTAATCAATTTACAGGAAAACAAAATAATTGTTGAGATATCGAGCTCCACTTGTGATATGCCAGGGTGACCGTTGTGCATTTATGTCACCGACTTGTTAGCTGCAGATGCGGTTAGTACACCGCCCATGAATAATAGCTGGATGATAGCTATCTTTATGTACTCTAGTTAGTGGCTCAGTTAGTATGCCACCTTAGTTACCTGAGTTTGGTTTGAGACCCACATATAGGGTTCACCTATTCTTTTGTACTTAGAGTTCTTTTGGCTTCCACAACTAAGAAGAGGAAAATTGTTTTCAACCTCCACCTTTGTGTATATTCCCCCATTGTGTATGTGAGAATGCTACAAGTGAGACTCCTTCCTTCTCTCCCACTCTCTTTACATGGTATCAGAGCTCGGTTCGTGGTAAGGAGCTCAAGAAAGCAAACCAAGTTCGTGGTGTCCTAGTAAGAGGATCAGTGTTGCTTTCCGTTTTTTTTCGAGTTTGGGAGCAAATCTTTGTAGGTAGCACAGCCAGAAAGCACAAGAGTGCACTGTCTCAGATTGGGATGCCCTTCGCAGTGTGGCGAGAGGGTAACATATGCTACGAGACAGGGCAAATCCCTGGGTGAAAATTATTTTTTTGATTCGAGGCCATTTCGGGGCCCGCCGTTTTGGTAGCGGAAGTTTTCCACAGGCACTCAGGAAAGTGCCCTGTTTTTGCTGTGCGACCACTGTTCTGCAGGTCGGTGAAAAGTTATCGTAGAAATTACATCGTAAACCTGTGCACATAGATTTTGGGAGTGATAGAATCATTATTATTGCCTGTTGATGCATAATCGTCACTAGGAAGTGACTGTGTGGTCAAATACCACTTTCGTCAGTTTTGCAGATTTGCCCTTGTGAGGCAAAAGTTGCGTTTTCTTGCAATGACAGAATATTTTGCAGTGTTCTGCCTACTATGTATAGACGAATAGTAGGAAGTTTGATTTATATGACTATTACCAGGCCAGATTTGAGTTATGCTGTTGGTTTGGTAAGTTAGTTTATGCAGGCTCCAAGGAAATCGCATTTGGATGCGGCTAGACGCATACTGAGGTATATGAAGTCCACATTGCAGTATGGACTATTTTATGAGACTGGGGTTCAGGTACAGTTGCATGGATACACTGATGTTGATTGGGCTAGTAGTATTTCTAATAGACGATCTACAAGTGGATATATGTTCTCTTTTGGGAGTGCTGCAATCACTTGGAGCAGCAAGAAACAACCTACAATTGCCTTGTTGAGCACAGAGGCTGAGTACAGGGGTGCAGCAATAGCTGCATGTGAGGTGGCTTGGTTGCATAAGCTATTTTATGATATGCATTAGTCTATAGATGGGCCAGTTGTCATTTATTATGACAACATGAGCAGTATACACTTGGCAAATAACCCATTCTATCATGCTAGAACAAAGCACATTGAGGTGCATTATCACTATGTGCAGGAGAAGGTTCTAGTAGGTTTTATTGATCTAGTTGATGTCAGCACAGAGGATCAGGTAGCTGACATATTCACGAAAGCATTAGGCGCAGAGAAGCTGTGCAAGTTCAGAGACCTGCTTGGTGTGCAGGAATTGGGATTGAGCTTGAGGGGGAGTGTTGAGATATCGAGCTCCACTCGTGATATGCCAGGGTGACCATTGTGCATTTATGTCACCGACTTGTTAGCTGCAGATGCGGTTAGTACACTGCCCATGAATAATAGCTGGATGACAGCTATGTTTATGTACTCTAGTTAGTGCCTCAGTTAGTATGCCACCTTAGTTAGCTGAGTTTGGTTTGAGACCCACATATAGGGTTCACCTATTCTTTTGTACGTAGAGTTCTTTTGGCTTACACAACTAAGAAGAGGAAAACTGTTTTCAGCCTCCACCTTTGTGTATATTCCCCCATTGTGTACGTAAGAAAGCTGCAAGTGAGACTCCTTCCTTCTCTCCCACTGTCTTCACAATAATTTCAACCCCCGAGCTGGTTTAATACAATTATATATAATAAGGTACTAGCAAAACAAAACAATTTCAACCACCGTGTTGATTTAGGACAATCACAATTTCAACCATCAGGCTACTTTAGGACATGGTTACATTTTCAACCACCAAGCTGTGGTTTAGTTTAGTCACTATTTCAACTATCAGGCTGGTTTAGCCTGCACGTCACAATTAACAATAACAAGTATACTGCTTTTCATTTTTGAATTTCACAATTAGAAAATAACAATATATTGCTTTTCATTTCTATACCAATATATTTTTGTTCATTCTTTATTTTTTTGCAACCACAATTTCAATCAGATATTGCTGTTTGACTTAAAACAACACTGGGCTAGCTTAGGATAATCACATCAAGCAATCCCGATCTAGAAATTAAGTGGTATGTGACCCAAATAGTAGGACATTAAATTTAACTTATTTTAGTACTAAGAAACACAATAATTTCAACCACCGAGCTGGTCAACAACTTATGTTTGTTCAACCACACTAGTGTTTGACCTAAACCAGCCACCACGGTTGCATGACTTTTCAACCACCGGTTGTTTTATTAAAATAACAATATATTGTTGTTCTGTTGTAAATATTAAAAACTATTCAACCAAACTGGTTTAGAACAATCACATAACTAGTGTTTGAGCTGAATCAACCGCAGTTGCATGATGTTCCAACCATTGGGCTAGTTTAGGACAATCAGTACATTAAGTCCAAGCCAGCCTGGTTTTGGTGTTTGAGCTAGACTAGCCACGGTCGCATGATATTCCAACCACCGGGTTGGTTTAGAAAATCACACTAAGTCCAAGCCAGCCTAGTAAACTATCCCAAAGCTCAATCACAAACAATCACCTGGCTGGTTTAGGCAACCACTGACCTGCTTTGTATCAAGAAATAAAACAAATACACTATCCCAAAGCTCAATCACAAACTTAGGGGGGTTACTATGTATAAAACCTCTATATCACATGCGTTTAAGGCCTATTTGTAAAATCCCTTATCTATAAAATATTTCTTAATAAAATATAACCTTTTTCTATACAAACCTATAATTGTTTTCCAAAATTACTTTAAATACTCCCTTATGTAAATTAATTTTTGTAAAATTTTGGAAATAAAAACAACCTTCTCTTGAACTGACGTGATAGGGTTACATATGCACGAGTGCCCATCATGTGTGCTTGACTTTAGGTGCATCACCAAGAAGAATTATTTCTAGTTGATTGGATCACCTAACTGTAACTACACTTTTTTCCAAGCTTCCCTAGCTGAAGGGCATGCCACGAATACGTGAAAAACATCTTCTTGAGATCCCGGATAGCATGGGCACTTGCCATCCTCAACCCCCTTGCATTTCTCTAAACCGCCTTAACCTTATTTGCAAAATGACTGTGACTAGAATGTCCACCACGATGATTTCCTCTGCCTCAGGAATTCCCTCGATTACTGTTGGATTGAGTGCCTTGGTCGTACTGCTTCTTGCAGCAATCTCTTTCATAGTGTCCAAACTTGTGACAGTAGTTGCACTGAATGTTTGACACATTGGTGGATGCATTCCCTCGTCCTTGGAATCTTCCTCGGTTGGAATGATTTTCTCTTTGCTGATTCTGATGTTGCTGAGGATGATGTTGATGCTGACTTTGATTTTGTTGATGATGACCACTTTTCTGGTATGATCTACCTCTGCCTCTGCTTTTGTCTGAAGCTGTGAATGCCTGATCATTAGAATGACCTTTACGTGCTTGAATGGCCTGAGTTCTGAGTTCTTCACCAAGTAGGACTGACTGAAGTTCTTCCAGTGTCGGAATTTGCCATTGGATGACAATACTCTGGACTAGATTCTCGTATCCCTCTCCTAGTCCATTCAAGATTACTTGAACCATTTCTGCGGGGTTCATAGTCTCCCCTACTGCTGCAAGTTGATTGTTGTAGTCTTTTATATGGAGTACATAAGCATGACCAGTTTCACTACTATTGCAGAAACTCTGGTTGATTTGGTTTCTTAGGGTGAGAATCCTGGATGTGTTCTTGGATTCGTAGAGAGCTGCGAACATATCCCATGCTTCTTTTGATGTCTTGACTGTGTTGCTATCCTAGCATGACATCTTGCACATTCTGCTTGATCAGGTGATAGGCATACTTGTCTTTCTTATCCCATTCTGCCTGAGTTCGAGCAATTGCAGGATCTGCTACTGGTGTGGAAACTGTTTGTGTAGATGTAGATCCCGAGGTAGATCCCGTTGCTGGTGCTGTGACAACAGATAGAGTAGAGCTACTGGTAGCTAGATCGTCCAATGGTCCAGGTGTAGACCCATCGACATATTTGCATTTGTCCTGAAGCACAAGAATGGTCTCCATTTGGTGTTTCCATGTACCATAATTGGAGTTGTCTAACTTAGCAGATGCCTCCAGATTAAGGTTGCTAGTTGACATGGTGCAAGAAATGTACTCAAAAGTGTCGTGAAAATCTCTGTATGAATCAATTGCAAATACACTGATTATGCCAAGTGAAATCTCTAAACCGTCGGTGAAGATAGAACTGCAGTATATAAAATTTGGTATGTATTACAAGGCTTGTGGCAATGATGCCGAGAATAGCCAAGAGGCTTTGCAAGGCTGAAATGATGTGCACAATGCCGTGAGATAGCTGAATAGGCTTTACAATGGTGGCATGTGTATGTGAAATCAAATGATACCTGCCCACTGAAACAATCTGCAATGCCTTTGTACTCTGAAGTCTTCTCACTAAACTGATGAACGTAAGGTTTTCAGGTAATGTAATGATGTGAAACCGTATGTGAGCGTATGGACTAACCAGAGTAGGGTTGACATCTTCTCCAGAATAGCTTTAGACCAAATATAGTGGAATATCCGCTTCCAGCAAAGCGAAGAGTCGGAGGTGTTCCACCGGGAATTTAAAACATGGATCATGTCTTCAATAAAATCATAGGGTGTAGGTACAAGAAGCAGATGGGGGGAGAGTATCCAGCTAAATTCTAAGGCATACTTACGTAACTGAGCCCCCCGTCCACTGTGTGTCTCCTTCCCAAAGGGCTAGTCTAGTGGTAACAAAGAGTGCATCTTGAGTCTGAATTCTCTCCTGACCTCCAGCAAATTCTTCAATCTAAATTGATCCCTTTGCCACAGATTGGAGGTCCTTATTGAAAAGGAAGCAGGCTCTGAGAGGATCAGTATTGCTAAAATCAGTAAATCGTTTTTGTGTATTACAGAAGCACATATGGAGTCCATCCTCATAAAAGAGCCTTTCTTGGAGAAGCAAAATTGGTTTTTCATTGATTTGAGTGCCCTTCAAAGAGATTTCCATAAGTCACTTCCCTTTGTTGAGCATGGTTCAAGTCAAAAAATAGCCGACAAGATTGGGTATTTTTTCCACCTCTTAGCTCTGACAGGTTGAATATGCTTGAAGTTTTGTGCTAGTAGTGTAGCCCAATCTACTTCAGGGCTTAGGAGGACTTTGAGATTCCACGTAGCCGCCAACTTTGCAGCCGCGTGTTTGATGTCTCCTATCCCCAGTCCTCCTTCACTCGGGTCGGGTGCAAAAGTTCCATCTAATTTTGGCAATTTTGTTAGTTCCTCCCCACATAAAAGATTTGCATTTGGATATAAGCTTGTCCAAACCTGCCTGACTTGGATGCCAACAAGATAGGTAGAAAATGGTAATGGGGTACAAGCAATGGTTGAGAACCATTCGTCTTCCCACCAGATTTGCTTGAAATCCTCTCCACTTTTTCAATTGAGCGCTGAACCTATTTAGCACCCAATCCCATCATTCCTTCATGGACACTTGGAAGCCCATGTGTATGTTGAGCAGTCTGAACACAGTGCCTTTATGGATCAGTTGACAACCCAAGTGATTTCAACTTGTAGCTTTCAAGTTTCCAGTAAGAGTGCAATATCATGTTTTGTTATGATTAATGAGAGAGCCTGAGGCTAGACAATACGTTTCCAAACATTCTATAACTTCACTCACATCATGAGTGGTTTTCTAGGCATAAGATTAGTGTCGTCGAATTGTTGCATAACCATCTACTTTCCAGTAGGCAACTCAATTCCTTTGACTGCTCCCTTATAAGTTTTTTTAATGAGCAACCAACCCAAAGCGTCAGCTGCTACTATAGCATAGAGGAGAGGGGCAATAGGGCAGCCTTGCCTAATGGATCTTCTCAATGGGAAAGGCGAGGACATCTCACCATTAATGCAAACCTTGGTTGAGGCATTGGAAAGCAAAAGTTTGACCGCGGAGATGAAATTCAACCCAAGTCCCATGTCTTTCATGGATTGCATTAGGAGATCCTAGTCAAAGCTCTATCAAAATCTATTTTGATGAAGCAAATATCTTGACTCAACTCCCTAGAATGTTCACAACCTTCCCAGATATTTACAATAGCCTCTAGGAGGTACCTACCTTTTATGAAACCCTTCTATTCCTACAAAATCCATCTTGTGCTGAATTCTTAGTGCTAAAGCTTTGGCAAAGATTTTGTAGCTACAATTAAGCATATTTAGGGGTCTCCAGTTTTTAATCAAATCCTTTCTTCCTTGTTTTGGAATTAGCTTGATTATTCCACTATTTAGGTGATTAGGAAGGGATCAGCCTTAAACCAAGATGAGGCTCTAGTTCCTGAACCAAAGTCGCACTAAAGTAGAAGCGGTTTGTGATCAGACATTGCAAATGTGGAGTAGATGGTACTTTTGTAGCTAGAAGTAGTTTGGAGGAGAGTTTGAGAAAGATAGGCTCTGTCAAGCCTTGCTTCTCTCCTTGACTCCCCTATCTGCATGTTGGACCAAGTGAATTCCCTTGCAGAGATCGTGTCAACCAACTGAAGAGACTCTTTAAGGTCACTCCATGAATGAAGCTCAGAACCTCTTAAAGTGTTACCTTTACCCAGCCATCTGTCAGAACTTCTTTCAACCATATTAACGTCTCCTATCAACACAACCTCATCACCTAGATCAGATAAGGATTGCAATGTAGTACATCTCTCACAACTGCTTCTAAATGAATACATTGACACTAACGAGAACTTGATTTCTTTGAGAAGGCATTTCAAGAGAATCCATCTATTGTCAGCATCAACAACAACATCTAGGACGCTTTGTGAATAGTGTGACAAAATTCCAATTGGGACACCCACCTCTTCCTTCCTCATGGGAGGTGGCAAACCAAGTGCTCTTATCAATACACTTGAGTCATGCATCTAGAGCTTCTCCTATCATTTTAACCTCTTGTAGAGAAACAAAAAAGTTGAAGAAAGAGAATTATCTCTCAGCCAAGTGGCCAATATACCTACCCTGTTGGGGTCAATGAGACCACGAACATTCAGGGACAAGAAAGAAATGGGTTTACTTACCATGATTTTTTTGCCTCTTTTTGGCCCCGGGATTTGGGCTACTTGCATGCGGAGTAGGACCTTTGGCTGTAGATAGCAGTCTCCTCTTGCTATGAGTAGTGGCTGTTGGTTTATCTTTGACCACTATATCTTTATTTGGTTGAGGGGGAAGAGGAAGATCTTCTTCCGAGTCATCAAGATACTCTGTTAGCATATCACCGCTCTTAATGACTTCATCCTCAAAGTCTTTGTCCCATTCATCTCCCTGTTCCAACTTGGGAATGAGTTAGAGGTTGGGTTTAGGGACCTTCTCTGAGAGCCCCTTGAAAGTGTTTTTCATTGGGATGTCAGGAGTAATTCTGGATGCGAGTAGTGGAGTGCCATCCTTCTTTGGTTTAACTGGACTGATTGGATGCACAAGAGCTTCCAACCATTTGGGAGCCTCAGGTTGTTTGGGAGTCAATTTTTCCTTAGGAACCTAAGGGGGATCAGTGTTCCCTTTGGGCTTGGATCGCTTCAAGGGATAGCTTTTAATTGTGTAGTCCAATAGACCACATAGAAAACAAGAATTGGGAAGGTTCTTATACAAAACTTTTGTTCTCTTATCACTGTCCCCCTACGATTAAGGATTACAATGGTCTCAAGAAACTCTTCAGCTAAATCTAGTTGCACGCAGACTTGAGGATTACCTTTGGAATTAATGAACTGCTCTCTTTCTACACTAACTACCTCTCCTAGGCTGCTGCAAATTGAGGCAGCTTGATTATAGAGCGAGAATGACAAGTCAAGAAGTTCTATCTAGACTGGGAGAATAGTGGAGCATGGGTTATCTAGGCTGAAGAAAGGAAACCACTTATCCAGATACAATGGTGGCTGGTTTCGCACGGTCCAAAGACCATGAAGAAGTACTCTCGAAGCATGCTCAGCTTTTTCAAAGAGGAATATGAAGTATCCTCATCTTAGGAAGTGGAGATCGGTGACTAGGTTGCATCTCCTACTCCAGTTGGTTCTAAACTAGTTCTCAAGAAATGTAGCTAGAGGACGTAGATACCCTACAAGTGCATGTGATTCAAGCCATTTGACAGTTTCGTCAAGTAGATCTTCATCAACCTGTGCAAAGACATCTTTACCTAATTCAATAGATGTCCTCTCTCCTAGAAGGCATGAGCTCATCTTTTGAATGCCTCGTGGAGCTTCAGGTGCTTGGTTTCCTAACTCTGTCCCATCGACGGAGGGGGTGTTAGCTTTGTGGGAGTTCTTGAAGGACGATGGGCCATCTTCTTGGGGTGGCTTTGCAGCTGTGGCCTAGGACCCTTGCTTCACTTCTTATACTCCCGCTTGTTCATGAGCTGCCAAAAAGTTTTTTCTTTCTCTGAATGGGGCTGAGAAGAAGCCTCCTCTGCTCTGCTGGAGAGCCCCCGTGTACGAGGAGCTGGGTGTTGTAGCTTGTCCAGGGTGTCTGGAAGCCATTGCTCTAGAGTTGATAGAACCACGATCTACTGACTTTCCCAGCCTGCTTCCTCTGCGGCGTAAGAAGTTAAAGGCATTTCCTCGTTCACTGGTTCCTCTTTGGGTTCCTTCTTGGGAACCAACAGGAGAAACCCAGATTTCTCTGCTTCCATCTCTGCATTTTGTTGTCGACTAGTGGAGGGAAGGATGTGAGATTAGTGAAGTCAAGACTGAAGTACTCGCTTCTGAAAGAAGGTCGAAGAGGCGCAACCACTGTCACATTGTGCATGCAAAATGAGGGATTCTCTATGAGTGTCGTATGTGGCAAAGTGAGACTTGAGTGAGACAAAAAGGTTGGAGGAAGGGAGCCATACTCAGGTCTGAGAGCAAGGAGAGGGAGCCTACATTGCAAAGGATGCAGGTCACCATCGTCATCTCCATCACCGTCCTCCATTCTCTGGGTTGTGATTTTTTTTGCATCTCATATTTGAGTACAAAAAAATATGCATCTTCTTGCTCCCATCGCATGTGACTTTTTTCGATGGGTATGACACTTTGCACATGCCTTAACCTTATTTACTTTAATGCTTTTGCAAAGTATCATGCCCATAAAATATCATTCGCATGGTTGGACATGCATATTTTCTTGTTTTCCACCATGTCTTATACGTGAGTATAAAAACATATGGCATTAGCATTGTCCTATTGCACATGCCTTTGTCGGATGGGTATAATACTTTGCACACACCTTAATATTATTTACTTTAAGGCCCATGTAAAGTATCATGCTCATTCATTAAAATTGCATGGTTGAACATGCATATTTTCTTGTTTTCCACACTGTTTGCATCGTTGGACATGCATATTTTCTTATTTTTCATCACATCTCATATATGGAAGACCTCCAAAACCATAACTCAAGACCAATTCAAGACCCCAAAAATTCAGAAATCATGCTGCCCAAACATCCATGAATTTTAGGAAAGTGCCATGTTCCATCCTCATTCCATCGGTATATACTGACTTTAGACCCTATTTTCATCCGGTAGGTTGCAAACCCCCTATCCAATCGGTGTGGACTGATTCCAAACCCTATTTTTGTCAATATACACCAACACAAAAGTGCCGGTATATACTAACACAAAAGCATCAGTATATACCAATGGTTGCCTAGCACAAAATTAGAAACATGAATCCGTCTATGCTTTTCTCTCCTACACAATCTATTTCACTTGGTTTGCCCATTTTTCCCTCCATTCAACATCATTTTTCTTCTGTACAAACAAAGTTCACCTCCCACTTATCCATCCTCTATACGAACAAAGTTCCCTTCCCACCTCCCCACCTCCCACTTATCCATCCTCTCCACAAATCTCCCTCTCCACCTCCAGGTCTTGCAACAAACCTCTTCCTCCCTTTCTTTCAAGAGATTTGTTTCTCTTCTTTTGCTTTCTTTTCAAACTTCATGCTTTCTAAGTTATTCTTTTCCTATGTTATCCTCTACTAAATTCATCAAGTTATAGTCTACTTTCCTTGTATTTTCCCTTTCTTTTTCCTCTAAGAAGAAGCATAAGGAATAGCAAAAAATAGTAAAGAACCATAAGGTTTTGCTTTACCTGCTAATTTTTAAAAAATTCTAGTTTCACTTTCTTTTTCCTCCAAGAAGAAGCATAAGGAACATAAAGATATAGCAAAGAACTGTAAGTTTTTGCTTCACCCACGGCTAGTTTTTTAAAAGATCTAGTTTTCCTTTCTTTTTTAGAAGAAGCATAAGGACTAGCAAGATATAGTAAAGAATCATAAGTTTTTGCTTCACCCGCTAGTTCTTTAAAAAATCTAGTTTCCCTTTCTTTTTCCTCTAAGAAGAAGCATAAGGAATAGAAAGATATGGTAAAGAACCATAACTTTTTGCTTCTCCCACTAGTTTAAAAAAAAAAAAGAGTTGTTTACTTTATTTTATAGGGTAGTCGGTCATCCTTTTCAGCTCCAAGGTCATCCTTTATTCTTCAGCTCCAGGTAGGGAATTTCTACTTTTCTCTCTTTTTATTTTATTTTTATATTGCAATGGCCATTTGCTACTGCTTTAAGTGCTAGCAAATGTGATGGGCATAGGACCCTTATCTCCTCTCTTCCTCTCTTTCTTCTCTTCCTCTTCCTCTCTTTTCTCTCTTCCTCTCTTCCTCTTCCTCTCTTTTCATCTCTTTCTTCTCTTGCTTTCTTTCTCTCTTCCTCTTTCTTTTCTCTCTTCCTCTCTTCCTCTCTTTCTGTCTTTTCTCTCTTACTCTCTTTCCTCTTCCAGTCTTTCTCTCACTCTTCCTCTCTTTCTCCCTTTCTCTCACTCTTCCTCTCTTTTCTCTCTTTCTCTCTTCCTCTCTTTTATCTCTTCCTCTTTCTCTCTTCCTCTCTTTTAGTCTCTTTCTCTCTTTCGTCTCTCTTCCTCTCTTTCCTACTCTTTTCCTACTCTTTTCTCTCTTCCTCTCTTCCTACTCTTTTTTCTCTTCCTGTCTTTTTTCTCTCTTCCTCTCTTTGCTCGCTCTTTCTACTACCCTTTTCCTATGTTTCCCTCTCCTTCTCCTACTCTTTTCCTCCATTTTCCTCTCCTCCTACGCGTCTCTCTTTTTCTTCTGCTCTTTTCCTCTCTTTCTCTCTTTTCTCTCTTTCTCTCTTCCCAGTCTTTCATCTCTTCCTCTCTTCCTACTCTTTTCTCTCTTCTTCTCTTCCTCTCTTTTTCTCTCTTTCTCCTAGTCTTTCCCTCTCTTTCTCCTACTCTTTCCCTCTCTTTCCTCTCTCCCTCTCTCTTTCTCCTACTCTCTCTCTCTCTCTCTCTCTCTCTCTCTCTCTCCTCTTTTCTCTCTCTCTCTTCCTAGTCTCTTATGTCCTCCTCTCTTCATCTCTTTTTCTCTCTTACTCTTTTTTTTCTCTCATTCTCCTACTCTTTTCCTATATTTTCCTCTCTTTAGATCCTACTCTCTTTTCTCTTTTCCTCTCTTTCCTACTCTTTTCCTACTCTTGGCTACTCCAATCATTGTTGTTCTCAAGCATGTTTGATCGTACCAGTGATTTTACAATTAAGTTGTAATCTTATTTTAAAAAAAATTTCAGTCTTAGGGTGGCAATTCGATATCCCAAGTGACACAGAGGAGGAGGAGCCTACAAGTGGAGACTCGAGGGAGAGAGAGAAGGCCGAGGCATCACGTTCAGATAGAGAGGCCGAGGGATCAGGTAGAGGGGGAGAGGTTGAGGGATCGGGTAGAGGAAAGGTCAATTCTAGTAGTTTGGAGTTAAATTAGTAATAGTTTTGCCTTTTTGTATTTAGCATAGCTTCGGCAATTTTGCCATTTTGTATTTAGCATACCTTCAGCAATTTTGCCTTTTTGTATCTCATATTTTTTGTACTACCCTCTTTGAAAGGGACATTTTGTAATAAGACATGGTGATTTGAGAGTTTTAGGAAATTTTGCATGGGCATGTTGTAACTCTTGCCTTTAATAATATACATATAATAGTGGGGCTGAATGGGGCTGAAATAAGCCCTCTTCTACCCCGCAAATTTTTCCAAAAGCTTCTGTAAAGTGTCAGTATATACTGACACTTATTAGTGTCGGTATATACCGACACTCATTTACTGCCACATATATCGATGATTTTTTGATGGTTTGCACCGGTGGAAAAAAAACAAATTAGTGTTATTTCTATCGATATTAGTGTCGAAAACCAACCAATACCTTGTAGTGTGATAACATGAGAGTCATCATTATTGTGACATGTAAGATCTTGTGACTTGGACTTGTTAGTGTTATAATGCTTTGATGTCCCATCCACCATGGATGTCTATTTCAATCCCTAGTGTTCTCTCATTGTTAGATAACATGCAATATAAAAGAGAACCAATTAGATTTCTAGAAAATCAATTTACTTACAGGGAAGTACTATTTTTTTGTCCCAAATTCCATAGTACAAGTATTTCTCATTTTGACTTAATAATGTCAAAGAATAAATATTTATCACATTTATTTTCTTTAGAGTATTCCGATTCCTATGCATGAATTGATAGAAAATTTAGAAGTAAATTAATTGCAAGGAAATATTATTTTTTGTCCCCAAATTCCATAGTGCAAGAATTTCTCATTTTTGACTTGATAACAAATATCTAGCACATTTATTTTCTTTAGAGTATTCCAATCCCTATGCATGAGCTGATAGAAGTTTTAGAAGCAAATTAACTAGGAATTCCAATTATAGCTTCATATACTTTTGAACTATAACCATGAGCAAGGAAATTCCAATTCCTGCCACAAAAGGGGTAAGGGGAAAAAAATTTTGGGCATGGGATTTTCTTACATCATCTCCAAACATGTGAAACTTGAAGAGGTATAACCATGGGATTTTCTTATAGCATCTCCAAACACGTTAACCATGAAGAGGTATAACCATTGGAAAACTTGCTAATAAGAAAATAGAAACAAAACATGTTCCTTTCTTATTTAGTTTAAAGGAAATAGAGTTGGCTCAATGTCATAAGGGAGAGGCTCACCACCAACAGTCTATGCCTTTTATGTTGTTGAATCAATTGTAGAAGGGGTTCACTATATAGAAAACTAGACTACCTTGTGCATTCAATGCACACATTAAAAAATCCTTATCTGTGACACTAAAGAAAATGGTTTCTTTTTCTATACAAACTTACAATTTTTTCAAAAACCCATTTAAAAAACCACTTATGTAATTATATTTCTAAAAATGTATGGCCAAAAAGTGAATTCACTAATACATTCTGTTGAGCTTGTGTGATAGTCACATATTTTTGAGTGAACCACATTATAACATGTATTTCATTAATTTTGGACTCTGTAATGGCCAAAGTCAGTTTTATAAGTACATTTGGACAAAAATTTAAAAAAAAACCACTATTGAAAAAATAGATTAAAACATAAAAGCAAGAAAGATTTCAGAATCTTAAAAGCAAATAAAATTCAAATTATGAAACTTAATGTGACATCTTATATAGGCTGGTGCACGGTCCAAATTCATTTTTGTACTTAAATTTCTATTAAAAAAATCAAATTTATGAAAATATCCTTTCCAAACCAAAAGTTTACTTTTGGGCACTATCTTTTTGGAATAAAAAATTTATTTACTTACACCATCATTTTGAACTAATAATGCAAAAACTAAGAAATGCAATTCTTACCTTACTCTATATTGCAAAACTCCTACTCCATAATTTTATTTTGAAGAATCCTCATATAAAAATTTAACTTTTTCTTAACTTGTTAATAATTTAAATAATTTAAATGATTTAAATCCATGGAAAAACTATATATACGTATGTACATACATACATACATGTATATATGTATGTATGCATGCATGCATGCACACACACACACACACACACACACACACACACATATATATATGGTCAATACATGAGATTAATTTACCATGAGAGTCTTCTAAAATCTCCAAGACTCAAGAATGGTGCCAATAAACAACTTTCAGTGTTTCAAAAAGCATCAGTTGTTGTAAAAATATCAAAGGAGTTTATAATGATGCCAATAAACAACTTGCAATAGCTACAAAGGTTTTTCAAGACATATTTATAGTGAGTAAAGCACGCACCTTGATGGAGGGGAAAAGAGAGGGAAGGAAGGAGAAGGCCCGAGGGAGGGTTAGGGGGAAAGAGATGGAATGGTGGAGAGGGAAAGAGAGGGGAAGGGACTCAGTGGGGAGGGAAGAAAAGAGAGAGAGAGAGAGAGAGAGAGAGAGAGAGAGAGAGAGAGAGAGAGAGAGAGGGGGGGGGGGGGGGGGGAGGGTAGTTCTGGTGCTGCCACGGTAGTAAGAAAATTGAAAACAAGAAGGGAGAGAGAGAGAGAGAGAGGGGGGGGAGGGAAGGGGAGAAGAGAGGGGAGGGGAGAGGGAAGGGAAAGCTGGAGAGTGAAGGCGAGGAGGGAGGGAGGATTTTGGGCTCTTGCATGCTGCTGCAGCGGCAACAAGAAATTTAACACAAAAAAGGGGGAAGGGTGATGGGAGAGGGAAGGGGGAGGGGAGAGGACAGGGAAGGAGGGGTCGCACTGCCTCACTAAAAAAAGACTTTGTTTTGGTTGCGGAGCCTTTTGCTACCCGCGACAATGCAACGAGGGTAGGGAGGGGTCGAGGAGGGCTAAAAAAGGGTGGGAAAGAAAGGGGGAGAAGGGGAAGAGAGAGGGTGTAGAGGGACGAGAAGAGAGAGGGGAAGATAGAGGGAGAGGAGGGAGGAGAACAGTGGGAAGGGAGAGGGAGAAGAAAGAAGAGGAGAGGGAAAGAGGAAGGGAGCAGAATGCAAAGGAGAGGTAGAGGGAGAAAGGAAGGGAGGGGAATGTGAAGAGATAGGGAGTAGAAGGGAGGATGTGATCGAAAATTAGTTATGGGAGAGGTGAGAGTCAATATATAGCCCTAAAATAATTCAAAGTTTAACCCCTCCCCCCGCCTTACTTTCCTTGCCAATGGAACCACACTTCCTTTTCTTCCCCTCTCCTCCATTCCAACCCCTTTTGTAGATTATATAAAAGGCATGGTCGTAAAACTTTGCAAATATCTTTACCATGCTTAAATCCTACATCCTAAATTCTACACCATATACCCTAAACCGTAATCCCTATAGCTTAATCCCTATAGCCCAAACCCTAATTCTTATACCCTAATCCCTGTAACCTACACCCTAAACCATATATACTAAACCTAATGCATTATGGTAGCTGCATGTGAGCCCTTAGATAGATCTAAAGATCTAATGGTAGAAAAAAGGCACCTCACTCATTTCCTTTGCTATATAGGAGGTTGATCTAATGGTGCTCAATCGATGCATCATGTAAACCTACCAGTTGGCTTGTGCATTTATGTGGTGGCCAATTGAGGTTGTGAGACCTTACATTGTGGGCCTAATCCAAGGGTGGGGAGTAGGTGCCTCATGCGTTCACTTGATTAAGAGCATGGATGTTTTTTATCGAAAGTATATATATATATATTAATATAAAATCCTGGCAAAAGTTTATCCAGCTATTTTTTTAAGTTTCACAATATAGATAGCATATAGCACAATTTGTATATTTTGTTTTAAAGTAAAATATGTAAATCCTAGCAAAACTTCCAATTTTTGCACATAAAAGTATCAAATCGTGGCGAATATTTCAAAAATTTATTTTTATTAGGGCATACAAAATTTCAAGACAAATATAAAAGTTTTTCTTCTTAACAAAACTAACATGAAAAAATCATCCCTGATTGAGAGGCCAATCCAAGGGTGGTGATTTGGTGCATCATGTAGGGCATGCGTGTTTAATGAGCTAGCATGGAATCTTGTGAGCTCTTAGATGGGGATATTGATCTAAGGGTGAGGAGTAATTGCCTCACATGTTCCCTTGGATGGGATGAGATAGGAAGGTGGAGAAATGGGCACTCTTAGATTGAGTGGGATGATCTAATGGATCACACATACCAACCATTATGCACTGTTGGATCTAGTACTAATGCATCCTTTATACATTTCACCTCTCTCTAATAATTATAAAACCTTCCTATTAATTGCATTTTGTGATGCCTCTTTTAACTTGACAATTAGGAGATTCACCATTTCCTAATCACATCCTTATGAGGCCCTTTTTGAGTGCAAACTCTCCCTAATTCCAATCAATGATTCTTATAACCGATTAGGGTGTTTGCAAGCTAAGGGTGCCCAGTTTGTGCAATCTTGGGAAAAATGGGACAGAAGGGACACACCAAAATCCAAAGGAATCTAGAGATATAGGCAATGGGCAGATGTACCTTGATTGAGGTATTTCATTGAATCACATGTTAGCACATGTCCCTCTTCTTAGGCTTGTCTGTCACTCTTCCTAGAATGGGGTCTCAAGGTGGCATTCTAAGTAAAAGAAATACCTCAATCATGGTGTTCCATGTGGTAACCACCTAGGACATCTAGATACCTCAATCGAATTGGTGTGTCCCAAAAGGATAATGACGGTATGGCAATCCAATACCTCAATCATCACGGTATACCAGTACACACATATCCAAGTGGCATCCTAGGTGGAAACAAAGGTGAAAAGGAAGATCTAGGAGGCATGCACATGTGCATCCCAATACCTAGATCAAGGTATCTAGGTGGCACTTGTCTGTGATGTGGCACGAATGTGTGGAGACCTATATTTAGATGGAGGTACCTAGGTTGTATGCACATGTGGACTAGCTCAAGGTACCCATGCGGCAATTGAGTGTGATGCACATGTGGCTAGTATCGAGATGGAGGTATCTAGGTGGTACTTGATTATGATATGGCATGCACATGTGGAGCTGATACTTAGATCAAGTTATCTAAGTGGAACTTGATTACGATGTGGCATGAACATGTGGAGCCCAATATTTAAATTGAGGTATCTAGGTGGCATGAACACATGGAATAGCTTGTGATACCCATGTGGCATGCACATGTGGCAATACCTAGATCAAAGTATATCCAACAATTGAATGTCATGTGGCATGCACCTATGGCCAATACCTTGATCAAAGTATATCCGGCACTTCAGTATGATGTGGCATGCATGTGTGGAGCCCAATTCCTAGATCAAGGTATCTAGGGGGTATGCGCATGTGGACTAGCTCGAGGTACCCATGTGGCCTTTGAGCATGATGTGGCATCCACACGTGGACACCATTTTGTAACTGCTGAGAGGTATGGGTGAAGGACTTAGAAGAGGTGGCAAGCATGCCATTAGCTAAGGTTTGGATGTCATGTGTATGTAATGGATGGCTCATGATGCAAGGAGTTGTGCGCATGCTACCATGGCTCCCACTGTGCCCATAAATAAAGAGTAAATTTTAGAAGGCACTAATCCCTTACTTTTAGGTCTCATTTTTAGAGGTCCACTCTTTTTCTAGGCCCCATGCTGTTGTTGTGAAGACATTATACCTTTCCCACCCCCAACATTAGTTTCTTGCCTTGTGATTGCCTGCTATTCTTTAGCACTTTATGATTGCCTCCCCCCTTTCCTTGTAGACTTTATGCTTGCCTCCCCCCTTAGCACCCCTATCATTTCCTCTTAGCCTCCTAGTTAGCAATTCTCAATCACATTTCCACGAATCTGTCATCTCCCTTCACATATAGTCATTTGTACCATTCAACCACACCATTAAAAGAATTTTTATTTTGTAGTGGGGTGCAATCCTAAATAAACCTAATAGGAATATGGAAACTTTGTTTGCTTGGACCAAACTCACCATTGCATATTTAAGAAAATTCTTTGTATGTGCTTTTATTTTCTTCTAAACTTAAAATTGAATTAATTATGACATTTTTTTCATACTAATGAGCCATCCATTGAGTTTCAATCTATTTTTAACAATGTAGATTGAGTAAACCCTATAATAGTTGCGGGTAGTGACAAAATATGAAGAGGGGAGAGGAGAAGAGTGGAGATGAGGAGAGAGGGCATAGCTAGAGAGCACACCACAAATGACTAACTATAGCACTCTATAAGGTTAGTGCTATGCACATATGATCACGTGATGGTGCTATGCACACGTGATCACATGATGTTGAGCATGAAATCTCAACACCTTCCCTCAAGATCAACATCATGAAGCAGGCCTTCTCTCAAGATGATGATTCTGGGGAATTGAAGAAGAACTGATTATTACATTCCATCACACCCCTTTAATGGGAATGTCCTTCCTCTGCATCAAACCAAGAGCTAGTCGATGTTTCTCGAATAGCTCTTTACCGAGTGGTTTGGTAAAGATGTCTGCAACATTTTCTTTGCTATCACAATGCTACAATGTGATGTCACCAAGTAACACTCTTTCTCTGATGAAGTGCTCTCTAACATCAATGTGCTTTGTCCAGGAGTGATATACTGGATTCTTGGCCAATGCTTGAGCCACGAATGATTATCACAGTATATTGTTGTTGGCTTTGACTCATCAAAGTAATTTGTTTCTGACAATAGTCTTCTGAGCCATATAGCCTCACATGCACCTGTAGTGAGTGCTCTATATTCTGCTTCAGTCGAAGACAAAGAAATAGTTGGCTGTTTGTTTGACAACCATGATAGCACCTTGACCAAGGAAAAATCCACCATGATTCTAAGGTCTAGTTATAAACTCCTAAGTCTAAACGGGGACGAGCATTTTCTGAGCGAAATCTTCCGAGCGTCCGAGCGAAGGAAAAAAAAAGCTTCCAACTATGCATAAATATGGCAAAAATCGATCAGAAGAAAACATAGTTTCACTTAGAAATATGCAAAGTATTATAGCAATGCCTATTTTATACAAAAATATTTAGGTGAATCTGTAGGAATGGTGAGAGCATAATGGGATGGCTTTTGAAGAAACCCACATGTAGAGTAGACTTCTCTATGAAAATTTCCTTATGATCCTTCTTACAACTTTTACTTAATAGGGGGTGACATTGAAAACCCTCTCTCAACCTATCTTCATGAAAGAGTTTCTTCAAAGAAAACTCATTGAAGCAAGCCATCCAGGTAGTTTCGCCAGCGAAACCCCTTTGAAGCATCTCTCCCAAGGTAGTTTCGCTGGCGAAACTACCTTGGACAGCACTTTTAAAAGTGACATAACTTTCATATCCAATGTCCAAATATAGTCATTCAGCCACTCAAATTGATCGGAACACCCCATTTGAGCACATCTATGGAGTTATATTTTGGAAAATCTTTCATATATAGTATTAAATATTACATGTATTTTATGAGAGTGATATATAAGCCCAAGTTAATACTTATTTATAGTAATTTAAACTTCTTTAGAAACATGTCCATAAATATGCTATAAAAACACTAAAAAGATATTGCCATATGATATAAATGTGTTAATAAGTAATTATATATGCATAGTATTATTACATTGAGAGTGATTATGAGGAATGTTTCTTAAAGGAATCAACACTTTTTTAAGGTAATAACAGGGGTACAAAGGGATGTCTCTAAATAAGAAAATTATGTTGTTTAAAAATGAATGAGTGACTAGTCTGTATATTTTTATGATAAAGAGATCTAGTTCTAGTGAAAATAAAAGTGTAAAAACCATGTTTCCTAAAGAAAAACATTTTTAAAAATCTCTTGAAAAACACGCTCGGATAAACCTGCTCATAGGTTTTTGCTCGTAAAATTGACGCATCCAGTCTAAACCCCCAAGTCCTAAACTCTGAAGAAGAACAAGAAATCCTCTCAAGAAGACACTATGAGATAATTATGCAGTACCTCTTCATCTAATTTGTTAGAATCCACCACGATGCTTGAAAATCATGTAACCATTTGAAATAACACCTGAAAATAAGATCATTTTAAAATTTTAAGACAATCCACTAGGATGCCAAAAAATGTCAACATTTGAAATAACTTATTAAAACAAGACAATTTTAGGAATTTTCAGACAATCTAGTGATTTTGAGACTAATTATGATCAAATTGATATGTTCTATTGGGATTGCATAACATACTTACAAATAGTGTTTTTTGATATGCTCATTGAAATTGTGATTTTGAGACTATCGAGCTTACAAATTCATTTAGTAATTTCTAAATTAGTTTTTGATTTTGTGCATACACCTTAGTGCACACCTTAGTTATGATTTAATAATATTAATACTTCATTGTTTAAAGAATTTTGTTTTCTCAAAATTTTTTATTTTTTAATTAAAAACTTTATATAAATATTTTTAAAGTAATTTAAGTTATAATTTATTGTAATATTATTTTTTAATATTGATATTTACTTATTCTTATTCATATTATTTACTCTTTATTATTCAAATATGATATTAATGATTAACATACTTTACTACTTTAATAGGTTTTGAAGTTTTTTTTTCATATTCACCCATGGATTATGGTTCCTATTTTATATTAAGAAATTTATAATTTGTAAAATAGTTATAGTTTTTTATTTTTAATGAATATTTTAAATATATTTTATCATCATCTATATATATATTTTTAAAAAATATTTTATATAAATAAAATTCTATAAATCTATCATATTCATACAATTTTATGGGTTAGGCTATGTATTAATATATTTATATACAGTATATATTTATAGGTTGGGAGACAACTTTAAAAAAAAAAAAAAAACTTAATAGTTGAAAGTATTGGGTATGCAATATGTTTGAAAGCAATCCACATGTTGCAACATTTTGAAATTTTTACCGATTTGTGACATGTTGAGGTGAAGAGAGAAGCGAGACGGTTGAAGAATGAAGTGTGGAATGGAGGGAGTGAAGGTTATGCTACTTATACTTAACCTAAAAAGCTTCTCTAAACCTAATCATATCCTTCCTCCTATAAAATTCCTACTCTCTGCTCATTCTCTCATTCTCACTCCTAATCTTCAAATCTTCCTCCTTCACATCGCTCATGGCCTCCTCCTCTTTCTCTTAGGTGATCCTTCCTCCCCCTACCTCTGTTTCCTCTCTACCCCTCTTGCCTCTCCTCTCTGCCTCTCCCCCCCACCTCTCTCTCTCTCTCTCTCTCTCTCTCTCTCTCTCTCACCCCGTCCCTCCCTTTCGCCCCCATGCCTTACTTTGTGGCCTATTACTAGTCATTGTAGTAAGTCCACTAGGACCACGTGGCCCCTTATTGGTCGCAACAAGGGTGCCTATCCTTTATGCCACCTGTGGTTGCGATTGGGCCAACCTCTAAGGTCTCTTGGCCCCCTTTACTGCTGCTCTAGATCTCCTAGCCCCCCGTGGGCTATTGCTATCGACATCCCATAGTGTGGGGCTACTCCACACCCACCATTGGGTTGCAAGACTATTGCTAGGCCTTGCCTAGCCACTGCAAGGCCCAACCAAGCCAGGGTGCTGCTCACAACTCTTGGCTAGCTGCAGAGAGATCACGAGGGACATCTCCCTAGCCCCAACTCTACACCCATACACTAGCCTGTACACCTACTTCAACCCTATGTTTTGACTCTATCCACCTCTAGACCTGCAAGGAGCACCAAGAAGGCCTCGACCTGCAAGGAGCACCAAGAAGGCCAATAAATTCAAGATTTAGATCAAGAAAGTGCAGCAGAGGAAGATCTAATAGCAAGTCTTCACAATGCACTACTAAAAGGACAAGGACAATGAAGTAATACCAACGTGGTTGAAGGTCACCCCTATCTGAATACACACACAAATGTGAGGAATCTCCTTACTTTTTCTCCTACACTTCCACAAACAAACATTAACAATAGAGAATTTGTAAAATGCCTGTACGAGGATTTGTAGAAGATACTTGGGGCAAAACAAGCATTGAAAAATTCCATGGCATCTTACTCAACGGGGACTACCCATAGTGCTACATCCAATGTCCTCACCAACCTCCACAAGTTATGCCTAGCATTGATTGAGAAAATTGACAATCTAGAAGCTACAAATGTAGCCCTCCTAACAAAGAAAGTACACCTGGAAACGACACTATCTAAGGTGAAGAAACAAGGGGGGAAATTATAGGAAGAATGGAGAAAGAAAAAATCCAAAAGAGAAGAATGGGATAAGGAGAAAGATGAGTGGATATTTGAAAGAAACAAACTATAGGAGAAGGTATATGCTTTGGGGATTGAAATGCGGCAATTAAAAGACATGAAGGGGACCCTAGAAGAGACAAGGCCATGGAAGAGCACAAAATAGAAAATGCCACACTTAGAAGAGATATTGTGGCTATGTAAGGAACACATGTTAAACTCATGCAACAAATCAACAAGGGAGAGGCAAAGATGATGTAGTGGAAAGATGTGGTCAAGAAAGGTACATCAACCCCCAAGAAAGAGTTTATTTTTGAAGCCCTGGAAGAGGAAAAGAGAAGGTCTAGTAAGGCTCCAAATGCCTTGGTTAGAGGCATCATAGTGGGAGACACTCCAATGGTAGATTCCAAATGCTTGTTTGATAAGATGGGGGTCCTTAATCTCACCTGGTGAGATAGCTTGGAGAGTGGGAAATGAAAAGACACATATGAGACCACTAGTAATGAAGCTCAGGACTACTATGGACAGTGTAAAGGCACTAGTAATAAAGCTTAGAACTACTATGGACATATGTACCCTTGTGAGTATGAGGGAAACTTGAAAAGGGACCAAGATCTACTTGGGTGATGATCTCACTCTCCTATAGCAAGAGCATAGGAGGGAGGGAATGGTGCACGTGCTGACATCAAGAGAAGCAAGAAAATGGGCTACATAAAGGGATGGCAAGGTGATTATCCAAGAATGAGTAGATAGGGGAGACAAGGAAGAGAAGGAAGAGGGGAAATTGGATAGCACATGACGATGTCGGGCCCATGGAATTAGTGCACTAAGTGGAATGAAAATAGCAGTGTATAATTGTAGTGGCACCCTCTAGTATAGTCTAGGGGCTTTCTTAAAAACATACACCAATAGAGACATTCTACGCTGAGACACATGAGAGCTCGGAGAGAGGGATGCCCATAGTGACAAGATATACATAAGAGTTAGCTTACAAAAGAGAGATGAGGAGAGACAGTGGAGTACGAGGCTTGAGGGGCATGGCTATCCTTTTTAGATTACACATGGGATTACTCATATCTGTGACCGATCTTCACTATGGTGTGACACTTGCCCCAAACATGTCATCTTTTGCATGTGAGGTCACTACATAGGGACACAACCCATATGAGACAATACATGATGACATCATAGAGTTCTCTAGGAAGGGAGAGACCCTCCTCCTTCTGGGTGACTTCAATGCATGGACATGAGATATGTTGGAGAGTGGGAGAGAAGATGAACATCATGGAGAAGAGTGTGGGAACCAAATGGCAAAATGTTCCATTGGGTTGAGAGGAAATCCTCTCTTTTATAGAATGGGAGAGAGGGTGGCCTAAATCAATGGCACCTCTCTTACATCAAAGGAAGTAACTCCTACATCATAGGAACTCCACAATCATAGGAACCATCCCATGTGGGGACCTTTGCATTATACATCATCACCTGTGTCATGGTCTATGGCACTAAGTGTGCCTCTCCTACACACACACACACACATACACAACCATATGTCTGCTAATGGATGCGCACATGCACCTAGCAAGCCCTTGATCACACATATCCCAACATACCCCCCCTCAAGGGTTTGCCTCTTGCTATGTCAAGGATACATCTAGTCACATAGTTTCTCATGCCATCTCATGGTGGTCAAGGATAAATCTATGGTTAGGATCTCATGCTAGCAAAGGTGCCCAGGGGTCAGAACATCTGAAGTCAGTTATTTAGTACTAAATAGTACTGTTTATGTGATTTAGCAATATTTAGGATTTAGAACTATTTGGCATTTAGCAAAGTTTAACATTTTGCACTATCTAGACTTTAGTACTATTTAGCATTTAGTAGTATTCAGCACTATTTTAGCATTCACTAGTACTATTTAGCTTTTAGTAGTATGTAGTACTATCTTATGTAGTACTATCTAGCACTACTAGTACTGTGTGTTTCAGCACTATTTAACATTTGACACTATTTGAAATTTAGTATTTTTTGTCATTTAGTACTATTCAGCACTATTTAGCATCAAGTACTATGTAGCATTTAGGACTATTCAGCATTTAGTAATATTAGCACTACCTAGCATTTAGTATTATTTGGCACTATCTAGCACTGCTATTACAATTGTGTTTTGGCACTATCTAGCACTACTAGTACTGTGTATTTAGTACTAAGAGGATAGCTAAAAAGGCTAAATACTACTAAGCATTTACTATTTGTTAGCATTTAGTACTATTTAGCACTATCTAGCACTGCTACTAGTATTGTGTGTTTCAACACTATTTAACATTTAACACTATTTGGCATTTAGTAGTATTTGGCATGTAGTACTATTCAACACTATTTAGCATTTAGGATTGCTTAACATTTAGTAATATTAGCACCACCTAGCATGTAGTACTATATATCATTTAGTACTAAAAGGATAGCCTAAAAGGCTAAATACTACTAAGCATTTAGTACCATTTAGCACTATCTAGCATTTAGTATTATTTAGTACTATTTAGTTTTTAGAACTATAATTTAGTATTTAGTACTATTCATCATTTAGTACTATTCAGCATTCAGTACTATTTAGCATTTAATACTACTTATCATCTACTATTTAGCACTCTAAGTTAGCAGTTAGTACTATTTAATATGTAACGTTTAGTACTATTTAGTAGTATCAGTAGTATTTAGTAGTATTTAGTACTAGTTAGCACTTAGTACTATTTAGTATCAATAGTATTTAGTAGCATTTAGTACTATTTAGTATCAGTAGTATTTTGTAGTATTTAGCACTAGTTAGCACTTACTACTATTTAGTATTAGTAGTATTTAGTACCTTAGTTAGCACTTAGTATTATCTTAGTAGTATTTAGTACTTAGCAGTATTAGTAGTATTTAGTACTAGTACTTAGTACTGTTTAGAATCAATCACATCTGGACTCCAACACAACCAATGGAAATATGGCCCTTGAGGGGTTTCCTTTAGGGGAAAGGGCTGTGTTGGAATATGTCCCTTGCCCCTAAAGGGGACCCCTTAAGGGCCATATTTCCTTCAAGTTTAAATACTACTATTTTTTTAATTCTTGTCTATCTTTAAATAATCTATTTGCCTTTTCAAATAATTGTTCTTTTCCTTACACAAACAGGTAAAGACACCGAAATACCATGTCCAAATAAGTTGAAGACTGGTACAAAGCAAGCTGAAGCTGTGGAAAATGAGAAATGCGAAACTCCTAACATTTCAAATGTATTCATAGACACCAAGAAAGAACAACAGGTAGTGGGGCATGCCTCGTGTGGAAAAGAAGACAATGAACAACTATTCGATGGAAGTCGGTTGGAAGATGACAACTCCTTGGAGGATGTTGGGGATCAGGAATATGATGAGGATGAAATGTTGGACAAAGTAAAAAAGCAGTAGGCAGTGGCACATGGGGACTTGAAAGTTGTAGAGGAGAGAGGTAGGACTGTTTTTTTTCCTAGTATGTGGCCAAAAGAGGGTATTTATATTTAAGTTCTTGTTTTATCTATTTCATTTATTCTTGTTTTATATATTGCATCTATTCATGTATTATATATTGTTCAGCAAATTAAAGTTTGCCTAATAAGGAAGCTCTTACTAAGATGAAGTGCCACATACAACACAAGAAATCTATTGTGCGGTCATTGTACAAAAGCAAGAATATAGAGGAAAAGGAGGGTATGTATTTTTTTGTGAAGATGCACATTTATAGTCTTCTGTGTATAGCACCTCAAACGCATTTTTGATTGGACTTAATATCTTTAAATAAACTATTTGCCTTTTCAAATAATTGTTCTTTTCCTTACACAAACAGGTAAAGACACCGAAATACCATGTCCAAAAAAGTTGAAGACTGGTACAAAACAAGCTGAAGCTATTGAAAATGAGAAATGCGAAACTCCTAACATTTCAAATGTGTTTATAGACACCAAGAAAGAACAACAGGTAGTGGGGCATGCCTCTTGTGGAAAAGAAGACAATGAACAACTATTCGATGAAAGTCGGTTAGAAGATGACAACTCCTTGGAGGATATTGGGGATCAGGAATATGATGAGGATGAAATGTTGGACAAAGTAAAAAAGTAGCAGGTAGTGGCACAGGGGTGTGAAGATAGTGGGAGAGAAGGAAGGAGTCTCACTTGCGGCTTTCTCACATACACAATGGGGGAATACACACAAAGGTGGAGGCTGAAAACAGTTTTCCTCTTCTTAGTTGTGAAAGCCAAAAGAACTCTAGTACAAAGAAATAGAAGAACCCTGTATGTGGGTCTCAAACCAAACTCAGCTAACTAAGGTGGCATACTAACTGAGCCACGAACTAGAGTACATAAGGATAGCTGTCATCCAGCTATTATTCATGGGCGGTGTACTAACCGCATCTGTAGCTAACAAGTCGGTAACATAAATGCACAACCGTCACCCTGGCATATCACGAGTGGAGCTCGATATCTCAACACTCCCCCTCGAGCTCAATCCCAATTCTTGCACACCAAGCAGGTCTCTGAACTTATGCAGCTTCTCTGCGCCCAATGCCTTCGTGAATATGTTAGCTACCTGATCCTCTGTGCTGACATAAACTAGATCAATAAGACCTAGTAAAACCTTCTCCCGCACATAGTGATAATGCACCTCAATGTGCTTTGTTATAGCATGATAGACTGGGTTATTTACCAAGTGTATACTGCTCATGTTGTCATAATAAATGACAACTGGCCCATCTATAGACTGATGCATATCATAAAGTAGCTTATGCAACCAAGCTACCTCACATGCAGCCATTGTTGCACCCATGTACTCAGCCTCTGTGCTCGACAAGGCAACTGTAGGTTGTTTCTTGCTGTTCCAAGTGACTGCAGCACTCCCAAAAGAGAACACATATCCACTGGTAGATCATCTATCAGAAATACTACCAGCCCAATCAGCATCAGTGTATCCATGCAACTGTATCTAAACCCCAGTCTCATAAAATAGTCCATACTGCAATGTGGACTTCACATACCTGAGTATGTGTCTAGCCGCATCCAAATGCAGTTTCCTTGGAGCCTGCATAAACTGACTTACCAATCCAATAGCATAGCTCAAATCTGGCCTGGTAATAGTCATATAAATCAAACTTCCTACTATGCCCCTGTACATAGTAGGGTCTTCCAAAAGCTCACCTGCATCTACGCTCAGCTTCACATTCTGCTCCAAAGGAACTGAAATAGGCTTATAGCCTGTCATCCCATATTTGGAGAGCATGTCCAATCCATACTGCCTCTGCAAGAGCCGTATCCCACTTGATGATCTAATCACCTCAATGCCCAAGAAATAACGCAGCTCTCCCAAATCCTTCATCTCAAACTTCTGCTTCAATAGCATTTTCACATGAAGGATATCTTCATCACTATCACATGTGATGATCAAATCATCAACATAAATGACAAGCAGCATAGTACCTTTATCTGTTTTTCTCACATAAAGTGAGAAATATGCCTTGGAAATCTGAAAGCCAATAGTGACAAGATACTGTCCTATCTTGTCAGACCATGCTCTAGGTGCTTGTTTCAAGCCATACAAGGCTTTCTTCAACCTGCAAACAAACTCAAGATGAACAGCATGAACATAACTTGGTGGTTGCTCCATAAAGACCTCTTCTTGCAAATCACCATGCAAGAAGGCATTCTTTACATCCATCTGATGTAAAGACCATCCCTTTGATGCAGCCATAGCAATGACTACTCTTACGGTTGCCATCCTTGCAACTGGACTGAATGTTTCTTCATAATCAATGCCATATGTCTGTGCATACCCCTTGACAACTAATTTTGCCTTGTATTGATGAACAGCATGAACATAACCTGGTGGTTGCTCCATAAAGACCTCTTCTTACAAATCACCATGCAAGAAGGCATTCTTTACATCCATCTGATGTAAAGACCATCCCTTTGATGCAGCCATAGCAATGACTACTCTTACGGTTGCCATCCTTGCAACTGGACTGAATGTTTCTTCATAATCAATGCCATATGTCTGTGCATACCCCTTGACAACTAATCTTGCCTTGTATTTGTTCACAGAACCATCTCCATTGTGCTTCACTTTATAAACCCACTTACAGCCAATTGCATTCTTGTATTTAGGCAAAGGCACCAATTCCCATGTAGCATTTTCTTCCAAGGCATCCATTTCTTCATCCATGGCTTTCTCCCATTTTTCTTTTCCCATGGCTTGCTCAAAAGAAGTGGGTTCTGGTTCCTGTATCACTTTGACCATATAGGCATAGTGAATGGCTGTAAATCCATCATATTTTAGCCTATCCACAGGATACCTAGCTCTGGTAGACCTGTGCAAAATAGTCTCACTTCCAGGTGCTCTCAAAACATCCCTGGTCTTCCTTACTCCAGGTGTAACAATAGAAGGAATACCCAACTCATCATCAATGCTCTGTTCTGAGCCACTGGATTCACCATCCACATAAGAGTGACCTGCATTCACATCAAACATGGGCTGATCTACCTTCTCTTTTCCTTTTCGTGATACCTGCATACCACTATCTGCATTTCCTTGAGGAGATTCTCCTGAATTCTATGCAGCATTACCATTTTGTGCATCTACATCATCAATCACATTTATTGGTTTATACCAGCTGCTCATCTCATCAAAAACAACATCTCTGCTCACTATAAACTTACGAGTAGAAGGGTTATAGCATCTATACCCTTTCTGCTGTAGAGAATAACCAATAAAGATGCACTTCTCAACTTTTGAATCCAACTTGGACCTCAACTCATCTGGAACATGAACATAGGCAATGCAACCAAAAATTTTCAAATGAGAAATATGTGGTTTCCTACTAGTATACATCTCCTCTGGTGTCAAAACATGCATGCTCAATCTGACTGTGCGAGAAAGTCATCTTGAGAGAGAGAGAGAGAGACAGAGAGAGAGAGAGAGAGAGAGAGAGAGAGAGAGAGAGAGAGAGAGAGCTGTAGAATCACTCAAACATAACTGGTTTTTGCACCAGAGAGAACATACGGTCCAAAGTGTGAGGGCTTCAATGAGAGAGAAGGGGAGAGCCAATTTGCACAGAGAATGGAGAGAGCCAGGGAGAGAGAGAGCAATGGACCTCTAGTGAAGATGAGTGGAGATAATTGCACGGATAGAGATAGGACTCCACGAGAGATAATAGAGTCGACTGTCAATGGTTTCAAACATGTGAGAGTGATTCCATGAGAGAGAAGAGAGTCAATTAAGAGAGATTGTAGATTGCGGATTCCTCGATGTGCGGGGAAATCATCCTCGATTGAGAGTGGATTGCAGATCGCAGATTGTGGACTCCTCGATATGTGGAAATCTAATCCAGCTGTTAGCACCTTTTAGTACACAATTTAGTACTATATCTATGCTAGAACCTTTGCCAAAAAGAGTACTTTTTTAGACACCATAGCATGCTTTCACCCAGTATACAGTTGAAGTGCACAATTCAATAAAAACTTCAACATTGGACATGATCATAACATAATATTGAAAGTCTACCTTGGTAAAAGTGTTCTATATATGTTCATCAGACGAACTTGCATATAAAATATTTGATTGTTTTTTGTCCAATGTATAGATAGAGTTGTAAAATGCTTAGCCTTGCTCTAAATTTGGTGTAAAAAATTTGACAAAGATTCCATTAAATTCACATTAAGACTGTATTAGATAATTCAGGAAAATCCCAATTCCCAACTTGGCAGTATTTTGATAAATTGTAGCCTTCCTCCATGAAAAACTAGAGAAATAGGAGAAAGAAACTACATTATCATTCACAAAAGCCTGAAATTTACTATGTTCTCCCTTGATAATTGCACCGTAACACAAACCATGAAATATTGTGCTAAAAAACTTGAACATTTCATTGTGAAATCAAACATCATTAAATTCCCACTTTGTAGTATCTCTAGGGAGAATCAAACCAAACCATTCCTCCATAATTGTTTGCACGGAGAATGGTTCTAAAGTCATAGTCTTTAAAACACCTTGGAATTTATGGATTGAGAATCATTCATCAACCTTGGTGGTGTTCATAAACACCTTTAATCATGCTCTTAAATCCTAATCATGCAAAAAATAAACTATCCTAATAAAAAAAGCTACATCTATTTACTACAGTCCCACTTAGGTGTCGGTCACGATTGTACTGTGGAGTCTCAAGACTCCATATTGTACCTACACAAGGAAAATAAATCAAGTCAAGAATTACAATTGTCAAATCAAAAGACTTTTGCAACTCATTACTCAGAATACTTACATACAGGAGCACAGATAAGATGCAAAAATTGATAGATGTAATCTCCATTTTGCCCACAAAAAAATGCATGCCATCCTACATGCTCTTCTTATCCCAAGAAGCATGAAGATCCTTTGTGGTCCATAAGCGCCCGCAACTCATCGAGGAACAATACGATAATATCCTTGGTGCATGTATCCCCCAAAAATACAACTCGAACTTGGAATTCCAACAAGACACTCGAACCAAGAATGAATCTATAAGAAAAAAAAATTCGATCTTATGCACTAATACATAGCTAAAATAAGTCTCACTTATCGCAAAAAAAATAAAGCGACAAAAGGATATTTTATTCACCCAAGGTAAGATGCCATCTCTAGCAAGTCGACAATAGATGTGGTATCATTGGAGCTGGTCAATACCTTGGAGCCAACTATTTCTAAATGTCAACAAATATATTATTAAATAAACCAAGTTAGCATTTAGCTACTAAACAAATATATACCTATAATATTAGTAGCTGCCGCCATTGAGTCAGTGGGGTGAATGTGAATAATTCATCCATCCTACCATGTTGCAATAAAGATGCACTATGCCAAAGTATATACTTAATGGGAAGAATCCAACCACTGCCATTCCTCCATAATTATATGCCAAGGAGAATGGTACTAGGGTCATAGTCTACAAACACCTTGCCAATGGAATTTAAGGAGTGAGAATCATCTCATGAACCTTGGTGGTGTTCATAAACACCTTAGTATCTCTTACGTTAACCATACCTATCCATGTGAATCTTCTATCATGTCATCACCCTCAGTGGTGTCCATATCCCAAGAAGCCCTAGACTAAGTTGAGGTATGCAAGATTATAGTTGATGCAATGATATGAGGCAATGACAAAGTGTTTAACATTCACAAAGTGTTAATATAAAATATGTAGCATTGCCTTAACTATGTTGACACATTATGTAAACAAACATCATACACAACAGTTAAGATCCAAAGTCCACAACTTGTAAGAAAAAATGAATTGCCTAGTATTGAAGGTTCAAATGAGTACATATCATTTATTAAAAATCATAGATCACAAGTAGCTCCTCTCCTGCACATATATCATCTATGGTTTCAACACAATTGTATCCATATTTTGCAACATCTGCTCTCCTCGTGGAGATGGAATAAGGTGGTAAATAAGGGGAAAATACATAACAAACATTTGGCTTTGAATGTATTTCTACAGGTGTTGATAAACCTGACCACATTGCCATGCTGAACATTGCCAATAATGTACACCATATCCTCCATAGAAACATAAGGGTCCTCATGGATAGAGTACTTCTTTAGCCTTGTTCTAACTTCACACAATTCTTTCCAATCTCAGAATGCATATTTATCACCTCCGTAATGGAGAACAGTAGTCCCTCTCTTAATGGAATCATGCACAAATAAACCGTGACCAGCGCCTGTAATAGATGACTCATGCACCCCAAAATCCACATTTTTAATCCGAAAGACTTCCTTAATGGGGATAGGAAACTTTGGTGTTCCAAGTGGATCACATCCTGGTATGTACATACTCAGACAAGATTTTAAAGTATATATGTCTGCATGGCAAACGACAACTCAATTAGCCCAAAAAACATTAGAATAACTTGAGACAAAATCAAATGAAAATTTGGCATATGTACCTTCATGGAAAATATGCATTTAGAAGTCTCTTTACAAAGGCCTTAGCAATGTGCTTCTTGATATAGCGACCTTTGTACCCTAGTTCTATAGCCATATGAGAAGCTTGCATAGCACTCAACTATCAATGGGTGGAGCAACCCTTAGCATATTTATTTATGACATGTTAAGTTGAGGCAAGAATTCACCACCATCATGACTTGGCATATGGAATGTGCCCTTTAATTCTCTCTTATCACATCCAACCCTTGCCCTTAGTTGGTCTACAGGAGGAAGCTTTCCTATATTATATTATGTTATTGACCATTGATGATTTTTATCACTCCATTCTTCACGAACTTCTTGGACAAGGTTGAAATCTTTATGGTCCTCCACCACCATTAATTGTCCATACCGATTACTCTCAATCATGATGTGCACAACATTGGCCTCTTCAAGATGTAGCAAGTAAGGCATCAACTCTCCTAGTAGAATGCTATCTTCATTGTCTTGCACATTAAACGTAAGAGGAAATATGCAATTTGATGGAGGATTAATACAAACCTTGTTTGGAGAGTCATCAATAAGTATTGTCCTCCTAGCATCAACACCAACCTTGTCGCGACTATTTATCCACCTCTTACTATAAGAGTAGCATCTGTGTTGAGCCCATATCATGAAGAAAGGAAGGTTTTCCTTTGCATATATTTGAATATTTTCTACCATTTCAATGACATTATGCTCCATTTATGTTGACCAAATACCTACATTAAATTTTTGTAGCAAGATCCTTAGAAATCCAATGCACCCGGTTCGAAAAAACATATAACTATTGTGGCCATACATAACAAATGTGGGTATTGGTGGCTTGAACAAGCAACGTGTTAATAGTAAGCCATTCAAGTCCAATATCACCTTGGCTTATCCCAAGATGATGGAACTGGATGGATTATATTTGGACTATCTGCGAAGTTGCTACCCCTTGACTCCACTAAGATCCCTTGTGCTCTATGTTTAGTTATGTTTAGCACATCACCAAGATCTGATTTTACCTCATAGTTGCTAGCTCTTGGCACCACTTCCAAAAGTGCATTGCTATTGAGGTTGCTTGTAGTTGTCCACAATTCTGATGTCATGTTTTCTTGTGTAGTAGTTGTCTCCACTTTCTTTGAAGCATCACTAATTCCAACATCACCAAGATCTGAGTTGACCTCAGAGTCGCTAGCTCTAGAAGTGGTGATCTGAGTTGACCTCAGACTCGCTAGCTCTAGACACCACTTCCAAAAATATATTGCCAATGAGGTTGCTTGTAGTTGTCCCCATTTCTAGTAGCATGTTCTCTTGCGTATTAATTATGTGTTTCTCTTTCCTTGCATCATTCATTCCAACATCCTTATTGACCTCAAAGCTACTCTCTCCTGATGCCACTTCCAACAATGTACACATTTCTGGTGTTATATTTTCATTTGTAGTATTTTTCTCTCTTTCCTTCCATGCATTAATAATTCATGTGGAGTATAATCCCAAAAAAATCATTCATTATATACAATCTAATTATCGTGGCATTCTCCCTCTAAGGATATGGAGAATGGTATTAGCACCATTCTCCCTATGAGGTAAAGGAGAATGTCACTTTTGACATAGAGAACTGTACAAAGTACTATACCATATCACCACATGGAGAGTGTTTTTTCCCATGGCACTAGTGCCATTCTCCACATCATGAGGGTTCTTAATGAAGCACTTAAAATACAACAAAAAATGCATTACAAATGACCTTTCTCTTCTTCTCCCACAACCTCATATCAAGTGGCAGAGAAAATGCACTAGTACCATTTTAGTTTCAGTGGATGACCATAACATCATCCCTTAATGAGGTTATGGTGAATTTCTTTAAAAAATCATCAGAGAATGGCACTAGTGCCACTCTCCAAAATCTAATAGAGTTGTGGAAATAACTTCAATTCAAACACTTTGGAAAAACAAACATTACAATGCATTGGGTTCATATCACACGAAACCAATATCAATTAAAAAGTGGCATTGTTATATTATTGAAATCGTTGCTACTACTATTTTTGAAGTAGGATTGACATGCCATAAACTTCCTTTACAAATCATCCAGAGACATAACAAGTGGAATATTAGTAATATCTTTGGTAGCTATAGGAGGCAAGGTCCCATTGGCTCACCACCATCATCCAAATCAAGTGGTGGCGGCAAAGCAGCATGTGTTTGCAGTGGCTTTTTGATTCCAAACCAAAATATGATCTTTGGATCATTTGTTAAAAGATCAGGACAAATGGACTCGACTTCTACGGCTTGTGCTTCTGTCAACACCAAGGATACCACTCTTCTTTCAGAGGATAACACATGCCTTGTCACAACTCTTTTGGAGAAGAAGTCAACTACAAACTGATCATCCCTACAAAAACACGTGATGCTTTCTTTCATAATGTGTTCTTTGATGGCCTCCTATGGGTCCTTTGTTTCCTCCTCATCATCACTATCAACCATGATATTGTCCTCAAGTATGTTGTAGGGCTTGGCAACTTGCAAGAGGTGATCAAATCCGACATATCCACCATTTGAACTCAAGAATGTCAAAATGTCAAATGTTTCAGATAGACCCATGAGCACCTCATCTTTTGTGTGAATGACACACATGAATCTTTGACTCGAAATTGAACACTCATCAATGGAATTATTGAGATTGGCCATCTCTATCATATTCAAAAATGACAAAAAAACAAACTATGATGGAGACAGGGTGGACAACATTGCACCTTTAATTAACTTCCCAAATGTAGCTTTATTCCAATCAATGTTTCTTGCAAACCCTTATGTAGTGTCAAGCACACACAAGCTGATAGCAAGTCCATCTGGAAAGTGTCGTGACAAAAACTCATCACCTTCCATTTCCATATTGACAAGAGAGACTGTTCATGGAAAGTGTCGTGACAAAAACTCATCACCTTCCATTTCCATATTGACAAGAGAGATTGTTCATGGAAAACTCTTTTTTAACTTGATACGGTCATCATTTCTTGATTCTATTAACCATTCAACATAGCTAATTGCAACTAATGGGAATTCAAGCATTGATCTACCAACCTGTAGATTTTCCTTTAGCCATGTCTCGCAAATTCCATGAAATCTTTGAAAAGCAACGGAAGTAATACCAAAATATCCAGCAAAGTTATCCCATGTTCCAAAGGTGGGATTTGGATGTCATGAGGTGAATACTTTCAAAAGCTCCTCTCTAAGTACTTTGTCTTGCTTCATTCCCAGTGCCCTTTGAGCCATGTCAGAAATATCCTTATTGTCTTGCTTGGACTTGATGAGTACAATGTTGCTTGACTCTATCTCCTCTTGGATCTTTCTCACACTGTCATCATCCAATCCCAACAAATGTCTCATATATGTTATGGTCGCTGACGACCTCTCTCCTGCACTGATCTCAAAATTTGTATCCATTTTTCATATATGTCATCTTTGAAGAGAGTGGGAGAGAAGGAAGGAGTCACTTGTAGCTTTCTCACATACACAATGGGAGAATATATACAAAGGTGGAGGCTGAAAACAGTTTTCCTCTTCTTAGTTGTGAAAGCCAAAATAACTCTCTCTTAGTACAAAAAAATAGATGAACCCTATATATGGGTCTCAAACCAAACTCAGCTAACTAAGGTAACATACTAACTGAGCCACTAACTAGAGTACATAAAGATAGTTGTCAACCGCATGTGCAGCTAACAAGTCGGTGACATAAATGCACAACGGTCACCTTGACATATCACGAGTGGAGCTCGATATCTCAACATCATCCTCATATGTCACCATATGGGTGTCTTTGCTGGAAAAGTTGGCACCCATTCACACATTTGCAATTGACACAAAGTTAGCACCCATTGATAACATTTGCATTGTTACATTTTCAATTGACACAAAATTCTAAAAAGAAAATCATAATCGGTACATATAATAGATGTTATCAAGTCCAACATCCACAGACAAATTACCATTCTTTCAAAATTGATGACACTCTCATTATTCTCACTTAAGAGAGAGTGGCACTAGTGCCATTCTCATGATTCGCAATATGAAAAATGGCACTTGTGCTATTTTTCCAAGAGAGTAGAGTAAGAATGGCACCAGTGCAACTCTCTTTTGTGAAAGAATGGCACTAGATCCAATCTCCAAAATAACTTGAAACTTGAAATGAAAAATATACTTGAAAATTTCATGAACCATTTGTTGGTGCCCACCTCTCATATGTAACCACCAATGTTCCATAGTGTCCTTTTGTAAGGCCCCCATTATGAGGAGAAGCCATGGTGTGAGCACTGGACATTGGTAGGATCCTAGTTTTAACACTAGATGAGGTCTCATTTGATGGAACTTAGAAGATGGTAGATGGAAAACGTACTCCTTACGGGTTCGGGGGCAATGCCCTCGATGGGGGTGTGGGGGCAATGCCCCCAATAGTGGGGTTCGAGGCCTACTAATGGGGCCCTGGCCCATGACAGTATGCCTTCTATTGCATGTGAGCATTCCCGTGTGAATTGGCTTATGTGTGCATGGTTGGTCAATGGTCTTTGGCCAGTGGCAAAATTCAAGCAAACACGTGCCACTGTCTGATCTCTCCATTGTATCGTATTTCTATACAAATATAGCAATAAAAAGGTAGGAATACCTACATCCCAGTTTTGGTGATCTGCATTACCTTTCACAAGTCTTGGGGCCGGTTTATTCACCATCCTCACACTTAGTCACACAAATTTGTGCTAAGTCAATATGCATGTGCCATTGCCAACCCACCAGTGTCGTGAAATCGGTCTACTACGAAGGTCTATACAAGGAGGCCACTTCTAAAGCCTCAACATCGAATGTCGATACCCCTACCTCAAGTCCTTCTCCATTCAAAGTCTGTCTAGATCGCCACTGAAGCTCTACTGGAGAGCGCATGGGTGGACAACACCATCAGTTGTATCTGATATGAAAATTTTATTTAGAGCTATTGTGTCTATTATTTGGTTATTGTACTATTGTTGTTGTCAAGTGATCTCTCCACTGCATCATATTTTTATATGGTGTTAGAGCACTAGGTGCTTTGAGCAACGATAGTGCAAGAAACTCAATTGCAATAAAGCTTTAGCACTTGGTGTGATGGCTGCTCTTGGTGGAACTTCTAGAGTATCTGTTGGTGCTGCTGCTGCTACGGCTCCTCCTACTCCAACGATTCACATTCGACCACCCGCCTTCATGGAAGGAAAACTTGAAGGTACAAACTAGACTCTTTAAAAGTTTAAGATAAGAGTCATATAAGCTGCTAGAAACCATTATCAGGAGTGATTTGGAACTAGTTGGCACTGCCGATCCTACAAATCCCAGTAGCATAATTCATTCTGATGCTACTCTTCTTCGAGCATGGAAGCGACGCAATGATGATGCACTTTGCGCCATCATCACAAGTGTATCTTATTTGGTTCTCATGTTGATTCAACACACGTCCAATGCATATTAGGCTTGGAACATCTTGAAGAATCAGTACGAGACCCGCAATTAGACTCGGATTTAAAATTTGGAAAATCAACATGCTGCCAAAAAGCTTGTAGAAAGGGAGAATGTTGAGACATTCATCACAAGGTTCAAGAATCTACGTGATCAAATGGCTGCTCTAGGCATTGCAAAGACTAGCGACGAAGAGCTAGCTTAGCAATGCATTCGATTTCTTCATTCGATTTCTTCCATAGAAATTCAACGGTCTGGGAACTGCACTTAACACTCAAGTTTGAACTCCCACACTTAGTTTTGAAGAATTCTGTGCATTACTACTTGAGGAGGAGATGTGGTTGAAGAGTCGTGATGGTGGAAGCGATGCTGCTTTCACTACTATTATTAAAGGGAGAAGTGCCAATTCTTTTGAAAAGAAGAAGCCGAACAAGAAGAAGTTTCAAGGGTCGTGTTACTATTGCAGCAAGAAAGGTCATGCTGCAAAAGATTACAGAAAGTAGCAATACAATGGGAAGAACAGGACCTTGAAAGCTTCATGGAAGGGCAAGGACACTGTCAACAATGTTGAAGTTGAGCTCAAGCTATTTGTGCCTATTGAGGAGATGTGCTCCATGGCTCAATCTTCACCAAGCAACACTTCATGGGCATTAGATAGCGGTACAACCTGACACATGATAGATATGAAAGAATGGTATAGTTCTCTTCAGCCTCTACAAGAACCCACAATGTTGTGGTTGGGAATGATGCAAAATGTATAGTTTAAGGGACTAGTACTATCTCACTTGCGGTGAGCCTAAGAAGATATCTGATGTACTTTTTGTTCCACAAATCAAAATAAATCTACTTTCTGTTGCTGCAATAACTAACCAAGATCTTGAAGTTCACTTCATAAAATGTGAAGCCTAGATATTAGATGCAAAGGGCAATGTTGTGGGCACATGCTCTAAGAAAACAAAACTTGTATGAGCTCACTGCACTTTCAGCCACTTCAGATTAGGAGACATGCAAGATTAGGGCACAAGTGGTTTGGCCACATAGGCTATGCTGTGCTGAAGGAAATGCAAAAGAAAGGGATGGTTGCACATTTTCCTACACTGACAAATAAGTGGGAGCCATGTGAAGCTTGTTTGATGGGCAAGCAAGCTAGGAAGCCATTTCCACATGAGACCAGAAATTGAGCAAAGGATCCTCTAGAGCTGGTACATGTTGATCTCTATGGTAAGATGTCTACTATTGCTTTGGGCAAATCTCTCTACTTTATGCTAATAGTCAACGATTATAGTAGAAAAACGTGGGTGTATTTCCTTTAGGATAATGCTCAAGCTCTTAAATTTAAAGTTTAAATTGTGGCACAAGCTTGTAGAAAATGAAACAAGAAAGAAGGTCAAAAAGTTTCAAACTAATCGAGGAGGAGAGCTCATGTCAAAGGAATTTGACAAGTATTGCAATGAGCATGGCATTAAGCGGCAACTTACTACTCCCCATACACCTCAACAAAATACTATTGTAGAACGTCAGAACCAAACAGTTGTTGAGATGGGATGCTACCTGTTGAAGGAAAAGGGGTTGCCCAACACGTTCTGGGCTGAGGCAATAAATACAGCAGTCTATATTCTCAATCTATGCTATACAAAGGCTCTCAAAGGGGATGACTCTATAAGAGGCCTACTTGGTTAAGAAACCTTCAATTTCTCATTTTCATACATTTGGACATGACTGTTATGCACACATTCCGGATGCAATGAGAACCAAACTAGATGCCAAGATCAGGAAATGTATCTTCTTGGGATATAGCATGGAGTCAAACTCCTATCAACTCTATGATGTAGGGGCAAAGAAGATCATCATAAGCCAAGATGTGGTGTTTGCTGAGTGACCACACTCAGTGGTGGATACAGTTCTAGCCAGTCCATCATCATCAACTAAAGAAATAACTTGACATTTGCCGACCCTAAAGTATGAAGAAAGTATTAAGGAGGAGTGTTCTCTAATAGTGAGGACCAAGAGGCAGGTCTGCCAGCATCAGGATTCCAGATGCCTTGTACACAGAGGAGGACCTTACAGAGGCAGCCCTACAGATATGGGTTTCTCATGTCCAGGGTGGGAAGCCATTTCCATCACATGTAGCTACTGCCCTTTTTGGTATTAGAGACTTATACCTCTCAGTTGCTTGTACCAGGAGACGAGATATTCTCAGACATGAGATTGGTGTTTGCCAGCAGCTAGCAACTTTGCAGAGGGAAGAGCAGAAACGGCCTTCAGATGCTTGGATTCAAGAGTGCTTTGCTGTAGCAAGGGCTCATCAATAGATATTGCTTGATCTGCTTGATCAGAGAGCAAAGTATGCCTTTCATGCACAGGAGTCCTTCTGGATTCAAATGGGTGGTAGATTCAATAAACAATTTTTCTCTACTCTTGGCCCTAGACATAGTAGAGAGAGTGTATCCCAACTTATTGACTCACATGGGGTTTTACAGACAGATCCAGATGATGTCATGCACATAGCTTCATATTTTTATGCTGCCCTTCTTACTGCTAATCCTGACACATGAGATAGAGAGGATGCTAGACAGGTTATTTGGCAGAGCATCCCTTTGTTGGTGAAACCAGATATGCATGTTTTGCTTGATGCACCTTTCACAAACACAGAGTTCAGGTCAGCCCACAGCCAGGTACTTATTAGTGGGCTGACCAAAGCCAGGTACTTATTAGTGGGGTAATGTGTGAGAGATTTCAGATTTCCAGATCAGTCCATCAAGGATGCCCCCTTGCTCCTTTTCTTTTTTTGTTCATGACCAAAGCTATGAGTGTCTATGTTAGATCTCAAGCTGACATCTTTGGGCTGAGACTTCCCATCAAAAGGGAAGAGGAGCTACTTGACAGTGAGTTGGCAGATGACACAGCAGTTTAATTGGATGCCACTCCACAGATGCTCACTTCTTTTAGGACAGCATTGGATTTATTTTGCTTAGTGGCGGGGGCGTAGATAAATTGGCATAAATCCAATGGCTTTTGGATTAGTGATGAGGACACTCCAGTTTGGGGGCTTGACATAGGATTCACTTGGGTTCAGAGGGGTGGTCTTGTCAGGTATTTGGGCTACCATTTGGATATTTCTTCCATGCAGCAGTTTGCTCTCATGTTGGAGAGCATCAGGAGGAAGCTCCTTTTTTAGAGCTCAGCCAAGCTGGATCTTGCCTCTAGAGTTGTGGTGGTCAACTAGGTCCTCTTGGCCACGGCCTGGTTTGTTTGTTCATGCTGGTGCCATTCTAAGGACTGCATCACTTAGCTCAGGAGACCGATCAAAAAATTTCTTTGGAGTGGGCTTGATGGCACAGCAGATGCCTTAGCCAGAGTGGCTTGGGAGACCCTCATCCTCCCTACACAGGAAGGGGGTCTCAATATTATTGATCCAAATTTACAGTGCAGAGCTTTACTCTACAAGATGGTGGTGCGGGGACTTGTGCTAGGGTAGGAACCGTGGAAGGCATTTCTTATTAGCAGCATACAGACGTGCACACCTTCAGGAGGAGACTAGATGAGTAGTATTAGGTGGGTCTTCACCACAGCACACCTCAAATCACCTTCGTCCCCTCTCATGGTTGCCATTTTGAAAGCATGGGCCAGTTTCAGGAGCACTCTTTGGAGGATTCCTCCTTCCTCTTGTGAAGAGATTGATAGGCAACCGATCATGTGGAATGACAATATATTGGATGATCATGGAAAACCACTTGGTGCCTCACTCTACATGCACTGGTATAGGTGGGAGAGGGGACCCGCATCATCTTTGGGGTCTTGGAAAGCTTCCTGCAGGTTTCCAAAGGAGACCAAATCTTAGTTGACAGGACATCTCAGAGGGAGTGCAGGGAGGATCTTGTAGATTGAGGTAGCCCTTCCAACGGATTGGGTAGACACAGATGATATGCCACTCACTTGCTCCACTTAGTCAGGTACTTTTACGAGAGGCGGTGTTCCTCTTCAGGTTTTGGCCTTTTAAGATGCACATGAGGATGCTTTAGTTTCTAGTGTGCAGGATGGGTAGATTGCTCACATCCACAGAGGACATCTTGCTTGAGTCTGCTTTTCAGCCTATCAGTGTTGTAGGTCTTTTGGTGTAGGGATCAGATTCAAAGTGGTTCCTGGACCCAAACCCCCGGCTACTCTCCACTGGATGTTGGAGGCTTTGGCTCTACGGGGGCGTTCCCATTAGGTATTTGCAGTGGGACCCTGGAGAGTGGGAGTGGATTGACACAGGGCATTGAGAGAAGAGAATCCCCTTCTTTTGTTACACGGTCAGTAATGCCAGGAGATTTTAGCTCAGTAGTAGATGTTGGAGACCTTCCAGAGTTCCTCATTAGGAGACATTTGATATCACTGCGGATCTACAAAGGTGCTTCTAGAGGAGACTCTGGAAATCCCACAGGAATAGAAAGATCACTCTCTTCTTTTGGCTTTCTATCCATGGTGGGATTGCAGTGAACCTTTGGAGATCCAGGAGCCGACCCTACTTACCCTCATTGCCCCTCTACTTCAGAGACTATTCAACATTGCTTATGGGATTGTAGACAGGCGAGGATGATTTTGATGGGGGTAGCTAGGATTTTCAGTGACTTTGCCCACTCCCCATTCTTTATGACATGGGGCTCAGTGGCTTGGCTTTCTCTTATAGGGCCTCAGGTATTCTATGAGAGACTTGACTCCTCTCCGACCATTTCAATTCGACGTCATCAGATTGAGTCCTATTCGTTGGATGTGGTACCACACCTTCCTTTTGCAGCTATACATGCCTCTGTGGATACCTCTTGGGAGATTCTAGTCAGCATAGCATCCTGGCATATCTGGAGAGCCAGATGCACAGAGGCTTTGGAGGGTACTCAGGTTCATCCCTCACACACATTGGCTAGTATATCTGGATAAACACCGTACATACCTTGATGGATGTATGGATGAGTATGCAGGGAGACTCCCGTACAGCCTCAGCTAGGAGGGCTTTTTTTTTCAGGGAATGGAAGGATTCTCCTTTCTTCTCTGAGACTCCTATAGGGTTGAGGTGGCACTTTCAGCCTCAACCTTGGTTGTTTGCCACCTCACTTTGAGAGGGTTTTATTTATCCTCATGATTTCATGATGTATCCTGCTTTGAGCTTGCTCTCGTGGGTTTTTTCTCTTACTTAATAGAAGTCTCTTTCTTGAAAATTTTTCTTTTAATAAACTATCTTTGCTTGTTCTAATCTAATCAAATAGACATTGCCAAAATGAAACCCTACCTACTCTGCCGCTTTGCCAAAAAGAAACCCTCTTCTTCCACCCGTGCCGCTCCTCCTCCGTGTGTTCGTCACGCTTCATCCAGCCATGCCCTTCCATGCCTCCCATCATGTCAAGATTCTCTATCACCGTGCGCTTTCATGTCATTGTGCTACAGTGCCGTGCCGTGCCCTGAGGCAGCGAGTCCTTGCAGCCTCTGAGCCAGTGAGCTCCTGCAGCCCTCTCTTTCGATGTGCCCTCTCTTTCATCGTGCCTTGAGCTAATGGGCCGCTGCTGCCGTGGCTAGAGCACTATCACCCACCGTGCAATGAGCTTGTCAAGTATGAGGTATCCAGAGGCTAGCCTTTGATTCTTGTGCCTGCAAACTGATCGAGATCTGTGCATTCCCAGTATCCAGTCTCCATGGATGAAAGACAGTAGTAGTCAACACAGCAGTAGTGTTGGGAGATGAGAGGGAGCGACACATGCTAATTTACCAGGACCCAAGTGCCTCTCTCTCTCTCTCTCTCTCTCTCTCTCTCTCTCTCTCTCTCTCTCTCTCTCTCTCTCTCTCTCTCTCCCCCTCTCTCTCCCTCCCTCCCTCCCTCCCTCCCTCTCTCTCTCTCTCTCTCTCTCTCTCTCTCTCTCTCTCTCTCTCTCTCTCTCTCTATCTCTCTCTCTCTCTCCCTCTCCCTCTCTTTCTCAATGTCTTTCAAATTTGAATTTAGGATTTGTTTTACTTTGCTTAAATTTTCAATTTTTGAAATTCAAAATTCAAAATTTTTGAATTGCAAAATTTCAAAGTATATATGTATGTATATAAATATATAAATATATGTATGTTTAAAAATATAAATATATGTATGTGAAAAAAAGAAGTAAAAAAAGTAAAAAAGTAAATAAATAAATAAATAAATATATGTATGTTTAAAAATATAAAAATATATGCTTAAATAACTTAGAGTGACATGCCTCAATCGATGTTGTTTAAATTTAATGATTATAGATAAAAGAATATATATATATATATGAATGAATAAATATGTATAAAAATATAAAAATAACTAGTCAAATGAAACTATAGGGATGTCTTTGAAATTTACATTCATCTACTTTACCAAATGCACATAGGAGCACTCATTACCATGGTGCATTTTTCTTATCAAGGTGTGTTGATTTAAATTTGTTCCCTAGTGTAAGGATATGGAACAATTATAATATCTAGCTAAACACATATTAAAATAGCTAATAGATTCTTAAAGAAAAATGTCAGGAAAGCATGAGAAAACTCCTCACCTCATCTAAATGAGCATCTATGCCTCAAGGCCTTAATATATCTCCCTCTAGGGTTACCACCTCTCATTTTCTTTTCCCTCTCATGTGACAAGTTAGTTATGATATATATTAAAATGGAGATTGCAAGGAGAAATAATGTGACAAGGTCGCACTTATTTCAAAAACATTTTGTGGAATAACATATTCACATTAAAACATGTAAGGAGTAGATTGGCAATGGTGCCATGCTAAACTAAAAGATTTATGCATTATATTTTTTATACAATGGCACCAATGCCATTCTCCACAAACTCTCATGGATTAGGATGGCACTGGTGCCATTCTCCATGTGAGTTTGTGTAGAATGGCACTGGTGCCAATCTCATGTGAATGGCACCAATGCCATTCTCCACAATGTGAATTAGTTTGGCACTCTCATTCTATGTCAGTGTTAAGTAGATTGGCAGCAGTGCCATGCTAAAAAGGAAGATGGAAGCATATGTGGAACATTTATGCATAATAGTTTTGAGACATTGGACACAGTGCCATTATCCCAGCCAAATCCAAACAAGTAGCTCACCTTGGTCTGCACTAGTTTTACTGGTAAATAAAAAGGATGGTACTATGCGTTTATGCATAGATTACCGAGCACTAAATAAAATCACCATAAAAAATAAGTATCCTATGCCTCACATTGATGAGCTCTTTGATCAATTTCAAGAGGCAAAATACTTTACTAAAATTGATTTAAGATCAGGATATCACCAAGTACGAATTAGGGAAGAGGATGTCCCTAAGACATCATTTTGTACTAGGTATGGGCATTATCAATTTAAAGTAATGCCATTTGGGTTAACAAATGCTCTAGGAACTTTCATGACACTTATGAATAGTGTATTAAGGCCATATCTAGGGAAATTTGGTGTAGTATTTCTAGACGATGTCCTTATTTATAGTAAAATAAGGAAAAATCATTTGGAACATTTGCGGAAAGTGTTCCAGCTGCTTAGGGATAATTCACTCTTTGCTCAAGAATCCAAATGTGAATTCTTTGCAAAAGAAGACTGTGAAATACTTGGGACATATAATATCCCAAGAAGGGGTACGTATGGACCCTGACAAAGTAAGGGCCATATTGGAATGGCCACATCCTACAAATCTAGAAGAATTACAAATATTCTTAGGTTTGTCAGGATTCTATAGGAGATTCATCCAAGATTATGCTAGGATTCTTATTCTGATGATGGACCAGCTTAAGGGGAAGGGAAGAACCTTCATATGGGATGAACCTCAAAAGAGAAGCTTTGAAAAATTAAAGGTAGTTATAGCGGCAGCTCCTATCTTAAAAGTAGTGGAAGATCATTGAGGATATGCTTCAAGCATATGTAAGTAAACGGCAAACTAATTGGGAACAGTATCTGCCCATATTAGAATTTGCATATAACAATGCCAAACATTCAGCTACAGGTTTTAGTCCATTCATGATTATGTATGGATTTCAACCAAGAGCCCCAATGACAGTGGGGCTCGAAAAAGAGAAGGTTCAAGCGGCTAAAGACTTTCTTGAGGATATGAATCAAACGCTTAAGTTAGCTAAAGATAGCATAAGAAGAGCTCAAGATAGAGCACAAAGTTATGCAAACCCCCACCGTAGAAAGTTGGAGTTTGAAGTAAATGAGAAAGTATACCTTAAGGTATCTGAATCTTCAGAATCTCTAAAGACAGGTAGATGTCCAAAGTTGTCTCCTAGGTATTGTGGACCATTCACAATACTTGAGAGGATTGGAGAACTTGCTTACAAATTAGCCTTACCTGAGGGATGTAGAGTACATCCAGTTTTTCATGTTAGTAGGCTAAAAAGAAAATTAGGAGATGATGATAATCTCATTGGAAATGAAGTCCTAGTTGAACTCATTGAACCCGCATCTTTACCACAGGAACCAGAAAGAATTTTAGATAGACAAGAAAAAATAACATGACATACTATATGGCAAGAATGTCTGGTTAAGTGTAAAGATAGATTTGAAGAGAGTTCAACATGGGAAAGGGTGAGTAGTCTCCAGAGGAGGTTTCCCAATTTTGTTTTTGAGGATGTAAACCATTCTTAAGGGGAAGGGAATGTTCCATCAGCCATAATCCCAGAACCGTGTATTGTGATTGTGGTTAGGTGGAAAACCAGAGGGATTGACGATGCTTGCATACTATGGGGCCTAGAGGGTTTGGGTCTAGGGTCACGCCTAGTCCTAGACAATTAATTCAGAGGTGCAAAGGAGAGCCCATGAGGGGGCTAGAAGGGTAAGGTTCCTTGTGGGACACATGGCACCAAAAGAGGAGGCCACATTGCAAGCATTGGGCTTGGGGGAGGTTTCTAGAGATATCTTCAAGAAGATTTAAAAAAAAGGAACGTATACTTACAAGGGGACTGGGAACTGTGGCTGGGAGGAATAACAGAGCCCTCAAATTTAGGGGATGTGTCAATGTGGCAGCCATCCAATGGCTCAAAATCCTTGTTGGGGTGGCCACATGATTTGGAAAAAAATGCGGATGGTAGCTTCAAACCTTAGCCCTTAGATAGGTGTGTAGATCCAAGGGTATACAAGAGGCATTGATCGCGTGCCCTTGGATCTCGCTCACAGATTGAATGATAGTCGAATCCAATGGACCAAAGGGAGGAGCGGCAAGTGGATCAAATCATCCCTACATCGATGGTCTAGAATACATGCCGCCACCTTCAATGTTGTCTGCCGTGCATACAGCCTTGCACTTTATACACCCTTGGATAAATACGAAGATCCAATGACTCAAATCAAGCACCACTCGTGAGCCTTTGATTGACAATGATCCAATGGCCCTCATTTAGGCACCATTTGTGACCCATGTGGTCCCTTGGATTGCCATTTTGAAATCATGGTTGATGCGTCTGGGTCATCCAAGGGAGTCGAATATGACAGCTTAGTTCTGACTCCCATAATCTTGTAAATTCATTTCATTTATTGGATGTTACCAATGCATTTTCCCCTTTAATTAAGGAGATTACCCATTTCCCTAATCTTCTCCTTATGAGGCCCTTTTTGAGTCCGAAATTCCCCTAACGTGCATGATATTTTTGATACAATGGCACGAATGCCATTCTCCACAAACTCTCATGGATTAGGATGGCATCGGTGCCAATCTCATAGGAATGGCACCAATGCCATTCTCCACAATCTGAATTAGTTTGGCACTCTCATTCTATGTCAAAGTTAAGTAGATTAATAGCAGTGCCATGCCTAAAAAGGAAGATGGAAACAAATGTTGAAGATTTATGCATAATATTTTTGAGACATTGGCCATAGTGCAATTATCCACCAACTTTCATGGATTAGAATGGCACGGGTGCCAATCTCATATGAATGGCATCAGTGCCATTATCTACAAACTTTCCTAGATTAGAATGGCCCTAGTGCCATCCCCCCTCAGGTGAGTTTGTTCATATGAATGGCATCAATGCTATTTTTCACATTGAGAATCATAGGAGTACCATTGAAATTTAAATTCTGGAGAATGACCTTGGTATCAATCTCATTCTATTTCAAGGTCAAGTAGATTGGCAATTGTGCCATGCTGAACAATGGCACTAGTGCCATTCTCCACAAACTTGCATTCAGTTGAGATTCACATTGGTGCCATTCAAATGAGATTGGCACCAGTGCCATTCTCCACAAACTCTCTTAGGATGACACTGGTGCCATCCTAATCCATGAGAGTTTGTGGAGAATGGCACTGGTGCCAATCTCATCTGAATGGCACCAATGCCAATCTCAACTGAATAGCATCAATTCCATTCTCCACAATCTGAATTACTTTTGTGCTGGTGCCAATATCTTTGGTGTCAATCACATGGAGATTCACAGTAGTGCCAATCTTCTTGTGACTGACACCAATCATACTGGCACTGGTCTTTCCTCTTTTCTGTCTTTCCTCTTCCTCTTTCTCTCTTCCTCTCTTCCTCTCTCTCTTTTTCTTTTCTCTTTTTTTACATTCTTGGTTTGTAATGTGTTTTATATGTCCTTACTTGATTGTTTTTTTTCAGTAGATTAATGGACCGTACAAATCCATGAGTTTCTTCCCTGAACCCAAACCCCCTCCCTCATGTTACTGTCATACGGTATTTGGACTCTCTACTATATCATGTTGGAGAGAAAATTAAGCACGATGAGGAATGGATAAAGTTCAATGTAGAAGTTATCTCACATGGATGGGGTCAAGGTAGATCTTCACGGGAACAGGATTACTTGCGGATTACAAGATCCGATTTAAGGGACCTCCGCAGACTTTTGAGGAATCAGTATAAGCTAGAAATCAACAAGGAGGATACCATGAAGGATATAATGAATCGCGTTGACATCTTCTTGGATCGTGGGTATATCTTACAGGATGAGTATCAGTACTTAGAACAAGATGTGCAAGATGAGATCCAAAGTGACCCTTCTAGCCATGAGGAGGATGATATTAGTGATAGTAATGCAGAGCAGTAGTGAACTTCTTTATTTTACATATACATTAGAATGTCTCTTTTGGAGACCAATTTTGTTTATCAATACAAATTTTGTTTAAGGCAAATTGTTCCTACTTTTTTTCTCTATTTTCTATTGTTGAGCCGGATGGCATGTATAATATAAGATAGATGTAGGTAATATGTTTTGTAATACATGATGGGGTAGTTTTAGTAAATTGAACTTGAGTTTGAAGTAGTAAATTGTCTTTTCATTTATCCATCCTTAGATATATTGGTTACATCTTTTCAAAACGTATTTATTGTCATATTGTTTGTGCTAGTGTCAGTCAAATTTAAACTAGAATGGCACTGTGCCATTCTCCTTAGACTCTCATGTATTGGGATGACACCAGTACCCTTCTTTAACAATATCATTCCAAATCCTTATTCCATAATTTTTTGCTATCATGTTCAAGTTTGGAATGTGTACTACAACTTGAAGACAAAGTTTGCTGAATTCCATTGAGCAATGCATAAGTTATGCGTCATACAAGATACCTATGTATAGAAAAGTCCCTAAACCTCACCAAAGAGTTTGTGGACAATGGAACTAGTATCATGGCACTTTTATCAATTTCATCTCAATGGCACCAATGCCATTCTTCACAATCTAAATTAGGTTGGCACTGGTGCCAATCTCTTTTGTGTCAGTCACGTGGAGAATCACAATACTGCCATTCCAATTCATATTTTGAAAAATGGAATTGGTAACAATATTCATAAGACTGACTTTAGTGAGACTGGCATTGATGTCACTCTCATTCTATGTGAAGGTTTTATAGATTGGCAGCAGTGCCATGCTTAACTGGACAATGGAAATAGATATGAAAGATTAATGCATAATATTTATTAGGGATTGGCACCAGTGCCATTCTCCATAAATAAATGTAAAATATTGCATTGGATAATGATACAAGAGCCATCCTCTCATGGATTAGAATTGCATTGGAGAATGGCACTGGCACTGGTGCCATTCTCATATGGATTAGAAGGACATTGGAGAATGGCACTGGTGCCAGTCTCTAATGCCATTATCTATGCCACTAAATTGACACCAAAACCATTCCATACAAACTTACATGGATTAGAATGGCACTGGTGCCATTCTCATTTCAATGGTAGCAATGCCACATTCTACAATATGAATTTAAATGGCAGTGATGCTAGTCTCATTTAAGGACTCGGAGAATCTCCATCCTCTACAAATCTCTATTGTGAATTTTAAGAGAATTGCACTACCATTATAAGTAGTGCTATCATTCTCCAATTGGCATGGAGAATGGCACATGATAATTGCACTTCTGTCATTGTTCACATTAGTCACATGTAGAATGAGACCAATGTTGTTCATATTTTAGAATTGGAGTGTGGCACTACTGCCATTCTCATTACCATCTTGTGAGGATCTAGAGAGGTAATAGCACTACTTCCAATCTCATTTGAATACTAGGAGAATGGAAATTATCTTATCGGAGGATATAGAGAATTGAACTATTGCTGATATTCATTTGAGTTCATGAAGAGTGCCACTTCTACCATTGTCTATGTGAGTCATATGGAGATTGCACCAATTTGACTCTACATCAAGCAAATGTCTTAGACATTTCAAAATCATATTCTAGAGACTATTACTAGTACGAATCTCTCCCAAAATGATGTGAGCTTTACTTTCTTTAAATATAATTATCTCTAATTGAACATGCAGGAATGGCCACAAGAAAGAGAGAGAGGTGACAACTTTTGAAGGAATCTCTGCTGGAAAGGGATGATACTTGGACATATTTAGTAGTGAACTGCAGTGGCTCAAGAAGATCCATTATTTTGTTAATCTCCTAGAAACTTCATTTGAAGATGTGGGGGAGGTTAAAGAGATAGTGGAAGCTAAAGTCCAAGAAACAGATTGCCTTAAGGTTTGTCCCGGTGGTTGCACAGTGTACCTTTTGGATCCCACTTACTACTATGACAATGCCAGGATGATATCCAATATGGATGACTCAATGGAATCCAAGGGTTGGACCATTGACCATGAAAATTTAAACAACACTCAAATCTTGGATGCCTTTTTTGTAGTGTTAAAGACTTTAAAGGAAGAAAATGCCATGAGTAATAAGAGATCAAAGCAAGTCCACTATCTAGCACTAGAATGGCTAAAGAGAAGCCGTTAGACACACAATTGGAATGGACAAAGAGATAACTCGGATACAAGCACTCTCATCAAGGACAAGCCAAATGTGTCTGGAATAAAAGATAGAATAGTGCCACATGAGAAAGATTTGAAGAATATTGATTATAAAGCAATTCAAAAGAAAATTGAAAAATTTGAGAAGAAGGATACTAGCTTGTCAGGATTTATGGATTATGCAAATGGTTTGGGCTTGAGTTCGAGGTGTCAATTCCGGTTGTGAATTGCCATAAAGCACCAAGTCAATATGTATACATAACCTTGACTCTTTCCTATGTAAATGAATTGGTCCACAAATTCTCTACTATGTAAAAACACCCGTCAACATGTGCATATCTCATGTCATTCCACATGCACTAAAACACTCCAATGCACAAGCATGAGGTACAAAAGGAAAGATTGCGGGAATATAATTATTAAATTCTTACAGGCCAGCACTCAATACTTGCAACAAAATTTTTCATGGAAAGTGCACCACAAGGAGAAGTGTTTGCTTCAAGGAGGAGCTTCTATACAAGGAGGAAGTCACGGATTGTTGTCAATGCTCTGGTGAGTGTCAGCTACAAGATATCATCGATGGCTAACATGGAGGCTCAAACAGTTCTAAAGAACCAGTCAGTGTCAGCTACAAGATATCATTGATGGGCCTAACATGGAGGCTCAAATAGTTCTAAAGAACTAGCCATACATTGACATCTTACAGCATTTGAGGTCCCAATGGACTGTGTTTGGGTGACAATAAGATGGCCCCAGGACTTATGAAAGGTCATGCAGATTGCCAAAACTGGGATGTAAGTATTCCTACCTTTTTATTGCTATATGTGTATAGAAATACGATAAAGCAAAGAGATCATTTGAAAACAAGGAGTACAATAACCAAAGAATAGACACAATAGAGCAGAATAAAAATTTTGTATCAGATACAACTAATGGTGCTGTTGACCCATGCGCTCTCCAATAGAGCTTCGATGGCAATCTAGACTGACTTTGGATGGAGGACTTGAGATAGGGGTATTGGCATTCAATGTTTAGGCTTTAGAAGTGACCTCCTTTTATAGCCCTTTGTAGTAGGGCCAATTCCACCACATTGGTGGGTTGGTAGTGGCACATGCATATTGACTTAGCACATTATGTGACTAAGTGTGAGAACGGTGGCACATGTTTGCTTGAATTTCACCACAACTGGCCAAAGAGCATTGACCATCAACCATCGACCATGCGCGCATAAGCAAATTCACATGCGAATGCTTGCGTGCATGCAATGGAGGGCATACTCGAGGCCTACCGATAGGCCCTAGACCCTGCTACTGGGGGTGTTGCCCCCACACCCCCATCGGGGGCACTGCCCCCAAACCCCCGAACCCCCACTGGGGGCGGTGGCCCCATACCACCAAGATCGAGGGCGATGCCCCCGAACCCCCGAGGAGTACATTTTCCCTCTACTATCACCTTAACCATCAAATAGTCACCATGAGACCTCATCTAGTGTCAAGACTAGAATCCTACCAATGCCCAATGCTCACACCATGGCTTCTCCTCATAATGGGTGCCTTACAAAAGGGCACTATGGAACATTAGTGGTTTACATATGAGAGGTGCACATATACCAACACCTTCTCATAATGTCTAGGTTCTTGGCCCAATGCCAAGCTCATGAAGATGCTGAATAAGATGTTCCTTTCCTAGAGATTTGGTGAAGATGTCAGCACGGTTCTTCTTAGTGCAATTGTACTCCAGATCAACGATCTCAGCTCCCATACATAGTGGTAGTGAATCTCGATGTGCTTTGTCCGAGCATGAAACACAGGGTTCTTAGAGATGGCCATGCAACTTTGGTTGTTGCACCTTAGTGATGTAGGCTTTCTCACTGCAACTCCTATGTCTACCAAGGTCCTTTAACAAACTGCCCGCATGCAACAAAACAAGCTGCCTTGTACTCTGCTTCTGTAGAAGAGAGGGTTGCTGTGGGTTGCTTTTTGCTTGCCCAAGAACAAATCCTAGATCCAAGTAAGAAGCAATACCCAAAAATTGACTTTTTGGAGTCATCACGTGCCCACAATCCGAGTCGCAGTACCAATCATGCAATCTCCCGATCTATGTGATGCCATAGTCAAGAGTTCCTTTGAGGTACTTAAGACCTCGCATGCCTTCATTCCAATGGTTCTCTTAGGGATGATTCAAGAACCTGCTTGAGACACCAAGTGCAAAATTGATGTTAGGCCCAGAATTGCAAAGGAAAATCATACTTCCCACCATCCTTCTGTACTTCTTGATGTCGACCAATGGTGAGGCATCCTCTGTAGAAATCCTTGCAGTGACCTCCGTGGGTGTGACCACATGCTTGCACTCAGTCATGCCAAATACCTTCAGAATCTCTCGATTATACTTTTGTTGAGAGATGAATATTTTACCCGGCTCTTGCTAGATCTCAATCCCCAAACAATAGTGCAAGAGCCCCAAATCACAGTCATTTCAAATTCAGAGCTCAATAGCTAGTGTGTTTGCTAGATCATCTTCTTATGGTAACCTGTGATGATGATAAGATCATCCACATACAAGATGATAACAACTTGTTTTCCATCTTGCTTCATTACATAGAGGTTAGCATCAGAAGCACTTCTAAGAAAACCAAAGTTTAGGAAAAAATTATCTGTCCTTTGATACCATGGTCATGGGGCCTGTTTCATCACATGAAATGCCTTCTTTTAACGTGCACACTTTATTCTGTGAATGGGGAAACTCTAAACGTGGTGGCTGAGCTACATACACCTCCTCCTTGAGATGCCCATTCAAGAATGTAGACATAACATCCATTTTAAAAACTACCCATTTGTTATGAGTAGTGATAGCAAGCACCGTACAGATAGTGGTCATTCTGCCTGTGGGTGCAAAAGTTTCACTTACATCAAAACCTTCCACTTGTGATAATCCTTGTGCAACAAGACGAGCTTTATACTTTTCTAGACCACCATCAGCTTTATATTTGGCTTTCCATACCCATTTTGTACCAATTATCTTTCTCTTTGCAGGTCGACTTACAAGTTCCCAAGTGTCGTTCTTCGTTATGCTATCATATTCTGACTACATAGCCACCTTCCATTTTGGATCTGCCAATGCCTCCTCCAAGTTTGTTGGATCCTTGACTATCTTTATAATCTCAGCCATCAAGGCCATGTTAACTATGAGATCAGCTAATCGGCATTGCTCCTCTATTCTCTTTGATCTTTGAGGTCCATCGGGTTGTGGACTTTCTTGCATAGATTCTAGGAAGGGTAGAGGCGGGGGGAAGGGGTAGAGGCGGGAGAATGGTAGGGGGAGGGTAGAGGTGGGGGGAAGGGGTAGAGGCGGAAGAAGGGTAGGGGGAGGGAAGAGGCGAGGGGAAGGGTAGAGGCGGGGGACAGGGGAGCGGGGTAGAGGGAGTGGGGGAGAGGTAGAGGCAGGGGCAAGGGTAGAGGCGGGGGTGAGGGGAGCGGGGTAGAGGGAGTGGGGGAGTAGGGAAGAGGGAGCGGGGGAGCAGGGTAGAGGGAGCGGGGGAGTAGGGCAGGGAGGAGCGGGCTGAGAGGGGAGGGAGCGGCAGGCTGAGAGGGTAAGGAGGGGAAGGGGCAGCGGGCTAAGAGGTGAGGGGGCGGGCTGAGAGGTGAGGGGGCAGGCTGAGAGGTGAGGAGGCGACTAAGGCCGAGGGAGGGGGCTGAGGGAGGGGCTGAAGGAGAGGGGACAACAAGGGAGCGGGGAGGAGCAGCAGCCCATTTTTTGCTAAAAGACAGCCCGTGAGACTAAGATAGTTTATTTAGCATAGGTCTATTAATTAATTAGTCCCCTCGATTTATTTAGAACATTAAATCCTAGTCTATTAGATCCTAGTTTAGGATTAAAGCCATTAGCATATGAGACTACACATATAAGCTAAACGCTACTCACCTCCTTTCCCAAATTCAATTAATTAGCTTGTGTGGCCATTTATTCATCTCAATTAACCTACCTTAATTTATGAGTATTAACCTTAATCAATCAATTAATTTATGCCTCTTGTGGAGTCTCCAACCTGCCACTCTACCCTTCACCTCTCCTACGTCTACCTATGTCTCCCACCACTCTAGCCTCTGCCTTTGCTTTCCCCCTAGCTCTCCACCTCTGCTCTCCATATCAATACGCCTTGCTTCCTTATCAAGATCGGGCTCCATTCAAATCATTCATCTGCCTCCTCCTCTCCATTGGGTTAACATAAGAGCGAGCGAGTGGGGAGCCCCTCAGAGAATGCAGCATGGAAATATTGTGTAATGGGTCACCATAGCCAGTCACAATCAGAGCTTCAATCTGCCATAGCCAGTAGTTCCAAATGAACAGCTTAACTTCGCCATAGCAATTTCTTTGGGCAATGGCTCTCCACCTCTACTCTTCCCTTGGCTCTCCCCTTCACCTCTGCCCTATACCTCTCTTTACCCAGCCACCTCCACTCTATATAGTAGATCGCGAGGCAGTTGAGAAGATTCTCGACTTTGCCACCACCATAATTAATTTTCTCTCTCTCAGCGGTCTCTGCTTCTAGATTTTGCCATTGCCACAAACTCACACCTTACGCTTATGTTCATCACACTTTTTGCCATATTAATTAACGAATGGGCTTAGGTTAATCACACATTTGCCCGTCGAAACAAATTGATTAATACCCCAAAATTCAATCTGGGGGTACCTATTAGATCCTAGTTTAGGACTAGTCTATTAAATCCTTGTTTAACATTACAATGGAACATAAGTTAGTCTATTAAATCATAGTGTAACCTTATTCTATTAAATCCTAGTTTAACATTAGTCTATTAAATCCTAGTATAACATTAGTCCATTAAATCCTAGTTTAGGATTAGTCTATTATTAAATCCTAGTTTAGGATTAGAATAGAACATTAGTCTATTAAATCCTAGTTTGACATTCGTCTATTAAATCCTAATTTAGGCTTAGTCTATTAAGTCCTAGTTTAGGATTAGTCTATTAAGCCCTAGTTTAGGATTAGTCTATTAAATCCTAAATTAGTATTAGAATAGAACATTAGTCTATTAAGTCCTAGTTTAACATTAGTCTATTAGGGGAGTGCCTCTTGTAATATAAAAAACATGCCCTCCCAAAAAATGTGTGTGTGTGTGTTACCTACTATTAGAGGAGTGAAATCTAAACCTCCCTCACTACAACCTAAAATAGCTCTTTCCTCTCATGCCATACCATTCCTCTATTGTAGCAGACACTTTTATTATTCTTTTCCACATAAATATCAGTATATGCACCAAGAGAATCCCAATTTTGAGTACTTCATATTATATTGGAATTACTCTATTGGAGGTGTATATCAAAAGGATATTGCAAAAACAGATTATGTCTCTTTTTTCAAAATTTCGAACATGTTTGATAGCTTGATTTGCCTAGGGCATATTCAAGGGTATCTGCTATTTTTGTCCTATTTTAGCCATATATGCATCCCAATAAGTAGCCCACCCTTTTACTAGTTATCACTAGTATGGGGCTTCCCAAACACTTGGTAAAAGGCATCAAAAAGTGAAAAAGGCAATCGGCTATCCATAAAACTGTTCCTGAAGTAAGGGATAAATCTTGTGTAATGAGCCAATGCTGTTGTCATGTGCGTCATCAACCTCCTTTGCTAACCAAATTCTCGAGCTAGGTAGCTGGACTCACCTACGTCCATCCACAAGCACAGCATGTTAGTACATGAGTTCAATGCAATGTGGGACTGCAGGCTTCACGACCCAACCACAGTTGTTATTCATGTCAAACCCACCAATCTTTTTTACCAAGAAGGAGACACTAATGATGACAGATTAAGGGATTAAGAGGGTCCCTCCTTTTTGAGGTCGTATTGTCTGTGCACCAGTGTTCTATTTCTTGCCCCAAGGTACTCTAATTCACCGATTATATGACTATTTCTAATCACCATGCTTTCATAAAAAATGTGTTTTATTCACATCAGAGTTAACTACTCTAATTCAAGCATAAATTGACTTGATACTAGATACTTTCTCATAATATTGATAGTTTCCAGCAGTAGTAATCTATGATAGTTCAATATGGCCAAAAAATCATAGAGTCAAACTATTTCAAAAAATAACATAACAATATTCTCTGGTTACTAGTCTCGTGTCTATTCATATTCCTTCTATATAGTTCAAGTGAGAAAAACTGTTTGCCAGTTTTACAGTAATGTAAGAAAGCCTCTCTTTCTTCATATTCTCCCAAATAAATTGTAGGGGATAGAACATATGCGTTGTAAGAGTGTCTCCACTTTATTTTTCAATCAAATCCCAGTGGGATGCTCTGTTGTATAATCTCGTATACATACACAGATGCTTGGGAAACTGATGAGGCCAGGAAGGAATGCCGCTTAGGGGATGTCCACTTAGCACATTGGACTAGTGTGTAATGTCAGTTAGATCTATGCATCCGTGATTAACCATACCAGCGAGCGCTCCTGATTATTCTGGGGTATGAGAAAGTTTGATATTCGCATTATGTTCAACGCATATGCGTAGAGGTCCAGCTCCTTCATAGCATGAACTACCCATATGGGTATACCAGGTGCTCTCAGCCATCTATGAGTATGGCCAAGGATGCATCCTATTTGGAGGTCTAGTATCCTAGTTACTCTGTCGTATTTATGCAATAAGCTGGGATCAGGCAAGGCATTTTTAGATATAGGACAATGTTATTCTTCCTTTTGCTACTGTGCCTAATATTCCTCGTTCTTAAACACTACCTTTGGAGAAGAGGGGCAATGAAGAGTGCACTCGCATCATGCTTACATAGTTCTATATTTCCTTCATGTTACTATGAAAGGGCGTTGCGAGCTCATAGCGTGTGGCCACGTATGCCCGATATATTTCGCATCAATGGAATACACGACCAAAGTCACCATTGAACCATTCATTATATGGTCCCGAGCTCGTCGGCTCCCCTCCTTGTCCTCCTTTTTCATTTCCTTGGACTCCACTAAGTATTTCATGGAGGTTACTCGTTCGTATTGCATGGGTTTTTGCCTAAGCATCTCGTGAATAGTGGACTATGCCGTGGGTCATCGTGTGCCTCCATTTTTGGCTCGCATTTTGTCAAATGGGAGACCCTCATATCAGCAATCCTCGTACCATCGTAGTTCTGATGCAAGCACGGCCAACATAATCAAACAGGAGGTCCCCATATCGGCTATCATCGTAGTAGCATAGTTTTGATTCAATGGTGGGTCAAGCTTGGGTTAGAATGCACTATAGCCTTCTGGTCCTTCATATTTGCGTGCTTCGAAACCCGGGGGAGAGTATTCGAGCTTCCAGTTTAACTATCTTGCTTCCTATTGAGCTCACAAGTACGTGTTAAGGTGAGCTACACCTCTGGCACAGGTCCCAGTGACCAGTGTAACTGCCACTCCTTCCCATGCAGCTGTATCGAAAAGAAGACAGCGCTTCAACCCGCAATGCTCTATGCATATACGTAAGGTAGCGGGTCGATCCCATGGGGGTTTTTCTACATTGTGACTTGATTAAAGCAAATGCTGCGAAGGGCACTAAGGTAATCGCATCAACTCATGTATGTGATGCTTCTATGCGTGCAGGGGGGAGGAAGGATCCTCCCCAGCATCAGAGTCTGTTGCTTCATTGGGCTATTAAGGGCCCTCAATTTCTGCGGAGAGGGTGTGTTGGGCTCAATGCCCTTCTCGTCCTCCATGGCTTCCTAATGTTCTCTCTGGGCATTCGTTCACTAGCCTTCACTGAGGCTTTTCTCGATGTGAGATATAGTAGAAGGGGTAGGCTCTCTTCTCAAAGGGTCCGTAGCTAGAGGTATCCGTTGGTGTTTGTTAGGGAGCTAGCGGTATTGCCAGAGTTTTTACTCACTGACCTGGATGGACTCCATGTCTGCGCAAGGCTCTAAACGTCTCTCAGTTGTCCCCTCCTATGCAACTCTGCATCCTCTGGTCTTCCTTGTTTCGTGAGCCCGCCTTGGTCCCAGTTCCTCCTCTTGGAAGGATGCCTCGGATACTCTCCTTGTAATTACGCAGCTCAGGTCCCAATGTTTCTGAAGGTGCAAGGTAGCAGGAATCCAAGTCCTCTCAAAGTGGGTGTGGCTGTGGAGGGCGAGCCTTCCCTCTCTTTTCCTTGGCGTTGAGCTCACTCGCATTAATTGGGCATGTCCTCCACTCTACATCTTTGTTTGTGCAACGCCCTCTCTACTGTGATGGTGGGGGGCTCGATGTCATGGCCATTCAATGCGCTTCCCATGCGTATCGATGTGCCATTTCAAGGGCTTACCCCATGGTATATCCATGTTTCATTATTCCTTCTCTAAGAAATTACTAGGGTGCTTAAATCGTTTTGGGATTCCTTTCCACCTATTGTATCATAAGTGCAGATTTTCAATTGTTTAAATTATCCAAGGGAGTTTAGGCCCTTTAGTTCGATAAAAGGTATATTATCCTATTTGACCCTAGGGGTTTCATCCAATTTATATGTGTATGATTCTAGGAGTGTAAATTCAGCTCGATTATAATTTTGCTTATATAACATTGGGGTGCATATCATGTGTGCCCTCCAATGTTCGTGCAGGTGCTTAGGTCGATATCATCCTTCATGTGTCTATTGTAACGTAGTATGTGCTTATGGTTCTAGTGGAGTTAGGTCGGTGCATAGCAATGGTGTTGCTCACGCCGATTCAGGCATCCGTCCCTATGCTTAATGATTTAAGGGTTCATGGTGGATCGGTGCACCATATATCGTAGAGCTGTTTGGTGAGTCTCCCATTGGTCCCCTAGATTCTTCTTTTTCCTTTCCCCTTTTCGTAGCAAGGGGAGGGAGGAGTGTGTGTGTGTGTGTGTGTGTGTGTGTGTGTGTGTGCACTTACCAAAAAAAAGTGTGTGTGCACGCATGCACGGGCATTGTGCATGCATGCACACACATTCTTTCATGTACACACACTTGTCAAGGCATCCTTAGCATGCCCCACATGTGCTTCAAAGAAGGACCCTAGAAGAATATATGTACAACTATGCATAAACACCCATGAATTTATGATAGTAGTCATTTGCTATGCCCTTTTACTACTTCACTTCTATTTTGTGCTATGGCATTTTCTAAAATTGGAGTGCCAAATTTTTTTTTGTCAACAAGGACTAGATTCAATCCTTCTCTTTTCTTCAGGACCTCCATTATAGACCATGTATTTTCTAGCATTTGCATTGCATCATCTTTAAGGATAGAAATGCAAAAAGAGGGAGAGAAAGGTTAAGGAATACAAAAATAAAAAAGGAGAGAAGTTCAAGCCATCACAATAAAATACTCAGCACCTACATGTCTCTTCTATAGGGAATCACAACTTGGAAGATACAAGGAGAGCACGTGGTAGTTTGATAAAGAAGGTTTTCTTTTTGCTCTTGAATAGTACAGTGCAATCATGAAAGATATAACTTAGTGTGGATACTCATAATAATTTTTATTCAGTATCTTCCTATGATAGAGTCTTGGATATATTCTCTTTAAAAAAGAAGATCTGACTTTGCGTATCGCAAGATGTGCTTAAATTCATGTGTCAAGTTTGTACTTCAAAGCCTTCTATTTTATAGCCACATATAAATTTTTAGTGAGATCACCATCAATACATATATCTTTTTATTCAAGGGATTCTTCCTTTGGATATTCAATCACGAGGTCTATATAGTGAGAAATTGAAGGAGAGTTGCAATTTGGATACTAAATAATAATTGTGCTCATGGATCTCATTCACATGTCAATATTAGTGATAGGTTTCTTCAAACAAACACCCTCAAAAGGTTATAACTACACTTCATTCTTTACAAGGATTTAATGCAATAAGTGTGGTATAGTTTAAACTTCTTCAAAGATATCAATGGTGTCATGATGGGAATTCGAGATATTGTGATGCGCATTTGGCTTGCTTGCATGTGAACTGCATATCCATGTGCAAAAGGTATTAAATACTTTAAAACTTCAAAAATAGTATTAATGGTATCACCTTTTTTTATTTTGAAAGTGTATGCATGGGTTCAAACCCCATTGGATGGATCTCATAAGGTCCCTAAGTTGTGCCATGGTGTAAAAATTGATGCATCATCTCCCTCCTCTTATCCTCATGTAAGTGGTGGGATCGAGGGAAGCATCATCATCATCATCATCTCCCTCCTCTTATTCTCATGTAAGCGGTGGGGGGGAGGGAAGGAAATTTGAAAGATATTCACGTATATATAGGATGCCTGTAAAGTGAAGCGATCTACACAATCATTGGGTGTTGTCTTGTAAGTACAAAATTTATTAGCCCTTGGAGCTAAGACTATACAATGATTGGCATAATGCTTCCATATGAGTCCTAATTAGATTCTTTTGAATATTGCAAGTTGTTTTGTCTTTAACATGGATTCTTGTATGTATCGTTCAGGTCCCACGAAGCACTCAATTTAGTCATAGTTGAATGCTTTCATGAAGAGGATTTGAGAGCGAGCTCTTCTTTCATTTCGAGAATCTAAAGTAGTGCGGTCTAGTATAGCAAAATGGGATCTACCTAAGTGAGCCCATTGAATTAGGGTGGCACTTGGTGGTTACTTTGGCACATAAAGAGACCAGGTCCTAAATTGTGGTTATGAAGCTAGGTTCACTACGAAAGGGATGGCAAACTTGTGAAGTTGTAAACAAGAGTGCACAAGTGCACGTGGGCACTGCATCGTAATATAGTGGTAAGTGAACTTTTTGGAAGCATATGAGTTTTTTGGTGTGTTGGGCTCTGAAGAGCATGAAGATAAAAGCTTTGTAGAGTGATCTCCATGACAAGCAACCCAACTCAATTAACTTTTTTAAAAATTACATGTGGAAGTTCACAATGCAATCTCCACTATAGCACTCCCTTTATGGAGGGAGTGAATAAATTCAAAATGTTTGTATCTTAGTACTTGGAACGAGTTGTTTGGGGCAAGAAGAAAGTGTATGATTGGCTTCTAGAAGTGGGGGCAAACGGCAATGCCAAAAGGGGGAATAAGAAAAGGGAAGGCGGTACTATATGGGTCAAAGCCTCGAAGGAAGAGAGGCGTCTTGGGCAGGTTTCATCATCATCTTGATCTTCCTATACTACTCTTGCAAGCAAGCTCCAACTGCCAAAACCCATGGACGACACACTCCTCTTCTCTGTGGCGGTCTACTCAGGCTTCATCTTCTCGTTGCTCTTCTTCCTCAATCTCTCAAAGCTCGCAGCCCCTTATGGTCGCCACCTCCTCCCCTCCCCCTCCTCCTTCCTGCTCCCCACTCGCCTCGCTTGGTCCCTCATGGAATCCCCCTCCCTCCTCCTCCCCCCCCTCCTCTTCCTCCCCCTCCGCCTTCCCTCCATCCCCTCTACCCTCTCCCTCTTCTTCCTCTCCCACTACTTCCACCGCGTCCTCATCTTCCCCCTCCGTATCCGCCCCTCCTCTCCTCGCTCCGTCCCCCTCTCCATCTTCCTCGCCTCCTTCGCTTTCAACGTCTACAACTCCTACATCCAATCTCGCTCCCTCTCCCACTACAAATCCTACCCTTCTTCCTGGCTTTCCAGCCCCCAATTCCTCTTCGGCTCATGCGTCTTCGTGGTTGGCATGGGCATCAATATATGGGCCGACTCGGCCTTGATTTCTCTACGCAAACCTTCGGCAGATCGTTCCTATCAGATTCCCAAGGGTGGCCTGTTTGATTTTGTTACCTGCCCAAACTATTTCGGGGAAATCTTAGAATGGTTGGGTTGGGCGATATTGACCTGGTCTGCCGCAGGACTCGCATTCTTCTTCCTAACAGCAGGTAATCTGGTTCCCAGGGCAATTTCCCATCACCGGTGGTATCTCAAGAATTTTCCCAGCTACCCTCGATCGCGGAAGATCATTATTCCCTTCGTTTTCTAACAAGTCGCGCTACGACTGTTATATTTGGATTTTGTATTTGCAAGCCGCGATCCAAGCGTGGATGTTATTTGCGATGACATATTTTGGCGTCCACATGAAGAGAATACAGTCTTCCATCCCCTGCGGTTTGTATCTGTAAGGCTTATGTTTTTGTGGTGATGAATGCAAAGACCAGGCTTCGTGGCAGCGAGAAATTGGATGGCCACCTTTGACGAGATGAGGCGAGTGTACAGTGTTTTTTCTCGTCCGAGGAAACGGGCTTTCATTTCGAATGTAAAATCTTCCTCATGGTGCATTTTTGGGGAGAGGGATGGGGGAGGGGGGGTCAAAAAAACAAGGGTGAACTTGAAACACACCTAACATTTGCAGGCCAATTTGCAAGGTGCGGTTCACATTCCTCTAGTTATATGTTGCTCTACTACATTTGACATTGGAGAGTTTCTCTTTAGTAACTCATTCATCACAAAATGAGTTTATTTTGAGAAGCTAATGTACTCATTTTATTTTGAGAAGCTAATGTAAGACTTATTTAAGCTCCTAATGCTACATCACTCTAACGTATTTGTGGGAGTCCTAATGTGTAGTAAGGTGACAAACTCCTCTTAGCTTAGAGATTTAATACAATTTTTTGAATTATTGCAATAAATAGTGAGAAAATGATGTCACTATAAAAGGATGTTGATCCTCATCTTACAAATGTTAACTCAATAAATATTGAGTTGGATGGATGAAATGTGTGAATAGAATTTTAGTCTCATGTACTGTGTTTCATATCAAGTGCAACCAATTATTTACTTATACTCATGGGAAAAAAATAGCCTATGGTAAAAGAAGATCCCCAACAAAGTAATACACCAAGCTAAGGAGTATGAACATATGAAGACGCATACAAATAGGGCTTAGAAGAAGCTTTAGAAGAAGAAATTGAGTTACAAAATAAAAGAACTAGAAGGTAAGTAATAAATAATATATTCTTAAAGGGTTCGATGTCAAATATCCATAAGAGAGGTCTTTCAAGTGGAGGAAGGACAACATTCCCTCTCACATAATGATTTGTATGGTTACTCTTCCTTTGCTACATATAGGCAAGGCATGGAAACACAAGGACTGTAATGGCAATGTTGATGCTTTTAGATGCTTTTAGTCATGAGTTTGATAAAAGGGTGCTTGGATAAACAATGCAATATAAAGATACAAAGGACCTTCAACCAATTGGAAGGTTTTTTTGCATAAGTTAAGATGATTTTTTTGGGCCTTAAGTTGATGTAGATGAAGGCCATGCATAGACTAGTCTTTTCAAGAAGCCACTAATCAATTCCTCTCCAAGAACTTGAAACAAGAAAATGTTATTGCATCATGAAAATCTAAATCACCTCTTGCTTAATAGACACTTTAACAAAGAAATTTTAGTCATTATCCCATTAGCAAGATCAAAATGCATCATTAGCAAGATCATAAATATACAAGGTCATGAGTTTTTGATCAAATAATATAAGAGAGAACTATTTATGTATGTGCATAGTGTGTACGTATGAATGTGTGTATGTGCACCTGCATGTTGTCCACCGTGCATGTGTACAACACACACGTGTGTGTGTGTGTGTGTGTGTGTGTGTTTGTGTGCATATGTGTATGTGTGAGCACGCATGTGTGTGTTTTTGTTTGCATGTATACATGTTCAAACATGTGTGTTATGTACATGTATGCATGTGTATACGTGTGGAGCGTGCATGTATATGTGGGCCGTTGGTAGTGAGAGAGAGAGTGTGTGTGTGTGTTTGCATGCATGTGTGTGTTTGTGTATATGTGTATGTGTGAGCACGCATGTGTGTGTTTTTGTTTGCATGTATACATGTTCAGACATGTGTGTTATGTACACATATGCATGTGTATATGTGTGGAGTGTGTTGAGAGACTGCGCTCAACATCATGTGATTACGTGCATAGCACTAACACATATAGAGTGCTATAAAGGAAAGGGTTAGATGCCCTAACCCTAAATTGGTTTGCATATTTTCTACATCTTCAACTAAATCTAGTGTCTCGTCTAGTGTACAATTAGTCATTTGTGGTGTGCTCTCTAGCTGTGCCCTCTCTCCTCATCTCCACTCTTCTCCTCTCCCCTCTTCATATTTTCTCATGGTATCAAAGCTCCCTTGTCTTCCGCTGAGACATGGTGATCCTTGTGTGAGAGTGTGAGAGATTGTGAGATTGAGAGATTGAGAGTTCTCTTGAGTGATTGTGAGTTCCTTCCATTCACTTCCGTAGAGAGAGTTCCATCCATTGAAAGAAAATTTCCATTCATTGTGTTGAGAGAAATTTCTACCCATTATTTCCATTCATTCTTCCGTGAGAATGAGTGGTTGTTTGATTCTTTTGAGAATGAGTGAGATGCTTTGAAAGAAAGGTAGCGAGAGTTCCAGAGATTTTTGAGATTCTTCTTAAGGTGAGAGAGAGATATTTTATTCTACCATTGTGAGTGCAATCTGTGAGAGAGACATCTAGTTCAAGTGAGAGAGAGTTTTTTAATTGGACCTCATTCTTGAGTGGTAAGGTTCTCTAAAGGTTTTTCTTCAAAAGACTTCCGAGTTTCAAGGTTTTATGCCTTACTAAGAAAAAGAAGAAGCAGAGTAGACATACACGACATCCACAATAGAGCCTATAGCAGAAAGACTTCCAAGTTTCAAGGTTTTATGCCTTACTAAGAAAAAGTAGTAGAGTAGACATACGCGACTTCCACAACAGAGCCTATAGCAGCAAAAGCAAACAAGCAAGACGCCTCCTATGTGCATCTCCAACAACACAATCAACTGTGCCTTCAATAGCACAAGCTTTAGGGAAGCTATCGGCTGGCAAAATCACATGTGCACCTATGTCCACCGAACGCCCAGCCAACGGCTCACAGGCTACTATGCTACAGGGGCACCGACCTCGCAGTATGCAAGACTTACCTAAGCTTTGCCTCAAATGCCAAAGCTTCCAGTGAATTCAAATTTTGGATTCATCAACGCCTGCTCCTACAACCTGGCTCCTCAAAGCTCAACCTCTCCACCCTACAATGCGTTGGAATCATGCTCCCGTAGCTCGCCTTCTCCAATGGATCTGAATATGACAAGCGACCTCCTACGGTGAATACGAGCAACCTAACAGAGCTGGCTCTCCATCCAGTTGTTCCTCGAAGCTAACAGACGCCTGGACTATCTCTGTGCCAGCGCCAACACTTCAAACTCCAATCCACAGTTGCAGCGACCTACATAGCGACTCCTTCACATAGCGCCTCTAGCAATCAATGCCTCTATGACACCTCCACAAGCAGCGCCTCTACGGCTTCCTGCACTAGCACCGGGCGGCTCAGCCACAAGCTCCGAGCTATACATCCAACTGACTTTCCACAGCTGACTCTCCACAGCTACACAGTCGAGGCCACAGTCAACTCTCTACAGCAACTACAAAGTAGGCCTTCCACCCGACCTATCTTCAATGCAGTGGCCACAGCAACGCCACCTTCTATGAGTAGAGTCGACCATCAACCAACGTCAAGCTCCAAGCTCCAGCATATGACAAACTAGATGGCTCCTCCATCATCAACGAAAAGCGCTCCAACAGGCCCTGGATGGAATCTTGTTGATTCCATTAGAATCTTTTAAGATTCCTTAGCCCCAAACAGTGCCATGTGGCAAATAAGGGGTTAGCCTCCACACTTGGTCTATAAGCTGACACGTGGCACCCGATTGCCACATCATCACCTACCACGGAGGTAGGTCAAGTTACCTATCCCATGTCATCGGAGGCTCGCAGGTGCCACATCAGCACTTTACCTTGGCAGTCAAAGTCAAAGGCCACATCATCATCCATGTCAGCATGCTGATGTCATCTACCACATCATTTGCCACGTCAGCATTGACTAGTAAAACCTGGCTAGGTCAACTTAACTCTGGTTAGGTCAACCTGACCCTGGGCTAGATTAGTCACCTGCCACCTCAGCATTGCCACATGGCAATCCCCTGTCAGGCGCAACATAGTTACCTCTTGCAAGGCACACACAGGCACTGCATGTGACAGTTGGTCTAGATCTAAATCGGAGTAGACTAGATCGCCATAGTGGAGACGATTTGACTTTCTCCAAGTTGCCAATCTAAGCCATGCCCAAAATTCCCAACTAGTTCCTACTCAGAGTCAATCCCTATGCTCGCATACGGTTTCACATCATTACATTACCTGAAACCTAACGTTCATCAGTTTAGTGAGCAGACTTCACTGTGTTCAGAGGCATTGACTGATTGCTTAGTGGGGGCAGATAGCACATGATTTGATTGCACACACACATGCCATCATTGTAAAGCCTATTTGGCTATTTCATGGCATTGTGCACTTTATTCTAGCGTTGTAAAGCCTCTTGGCTATTCTCGACATCATTTGCCACAAGCCTTGTAATTCTGATCGGATTATATATTGCAATTCTACCTTCACCAACACTTCAAATTTCACTTGCCACAGTCAGTGTTTTGCAGTTAATTTAGACAGTGATTTTCATGACACTTTGAGTACATTTCTTGCACCATGTCTACGTCTAGCAACCTCAATCTGGAGGCATCTGCTAAGCTAGACAACTCCAATTATGGCACACGAAAATAACAAATGGAGACCATTCTTGTACTTCAGGACAAATGGGAGTATGTCGATGTATCTACACCTAGACCATTGGACGATCCAGCCAGTAGGAGCTCTACTCCACCTGCTGTCACAGCACTAGCAGCGGGATCTATAGTGGGATCTCTAGCTACACCAATAGTTTTCGAACCTGTATGGAAGATCTTGCCATTTCCCGAGCACAGGTAGAATGGGTTAAGAAAGACAAGTATGCATATCATCTGATCAAGCAGAGTGTGCAAGATGTCATCATGCTAGGACAACTCAACAAACTTGAGACGTCAAAAGAAGCATGGGATATGTTCACAGCTCTCTATGAGTCCAAGAACACTTCTAGGATTCTCACACTGAGAAACCAAATCAACCAGAGTTTCCGCAATAGCAGCAAAACCGTACTTAGGATCAAAGATTACAACAATCAACAAATAGCAATAGGAGAGACTATGAATCTTGAAAAAATGGTTCAAGTTATCCTGAATGGGGACTAGGAGAGGGATACAAGAATTTAGTCCAGAGTATTGCCATCCAACGGAAAATTCCAACACTGGAAGTACTTCACTCACTTTTACTTGTTGAAGAACTCAAGATTCAGGCCATTCATGCACGCAAAGGTCATTCCAATGATCAGGCATTCACAGCTTTAGATAGAAGCAGAGGCAGAGGTAAATCCTTCCAGTGAAGTGGTCATCATCAACAACAAAGTCATCAGCAAAGTCAGAATCAACATCAACATCATCCTTAATAACATCGAATCAGCAACAAAGAGGAAATCATTCCAACTAAAAAAGATTCCAAGGACGAGGGAATGCATCCACCAACGTGTCAAATATTTAGTGCAACTACTGTCATAAGTTTGGACACTATGACAAAGATTGCCGTGCCAAGAAGCAGTACGACCAAGGCGGTCAATCTACTAGTAGCAACAATTGAGGGAATTTTTGCGGAAGAGGAAATCATTGCAGTGAACATTCTAGTCATAGTCATTATGCAAATGAACATGGGAATATGTTTCTTGAAAACGAGAAAATGTAGAAGAATGATATAGTGTATCTAGACACTGATTGCTATTCAAAAGAGGATTTTAGCTATCAAGTCAATCGAGTAGATCATGATCCTTGGTACATCGACAGCGGTACATCATCTCATATGACAAAGCATCAGGAATGGTTCATAGAGATGAAACCATTAGAAGGTCAGAAGAATGTCATCTACATGGCAGATATAATACACCGAATCCAGTTCAAGGGACAGGCATTATCCCTATGAACAATTTCACTAGTACGAAAGGATTGGTTAAAGATGTACTCTATGTTCCAAAGCTCAACAAGAACCTCTTGTCTCAATAGGTCAAATAACGAAACACAACTACCGAGTCACTTGATGAATGCATGATCAAAGACAAATTTAGAGGATTTCAGCTTTAGGAAAAGGAGTCAAGGAAGGACGCTTGTTCAAAATGCTAGCTATAGTACCAAATTTGCATGCCATGTCAGCTCAACCACAACAGATGCCACTATCCGCAAAATGACACGAGATATGGACATGTCAATTTCAAGAGCTTGATATATTTCAAGAATCTGAATATGGAAATGGGGATTCCTATGCTACAGTTTCTTGGAAAATTTTGCGAAGCATGCTGCTTTGGAAAAATAAAGTGAACCAACTTTGACAGAAGCACCTCTCGAGCATGATATATTCTTGATTTGATACATACAGATGTATGGGGTTATGCCCAGACCTGCAGCATCAATGGTTCACTTTACTACTTGACTTTCATCGATGACTACAATAGATATTGTTGGGTCTACTTTCTGAAAGAGAAATTTGAAGTCTTTTCCAAATTTCAAGAATTCAAAGCCATGGTAGAAAACGAAATAGGCACAAAGATCAAAGTCATGAGATTAGACAGACGAGGTGAGTACATGTCTTTAGCATTCATGAACTTTTGCAAAAGTCACGGCATTCGAAGACAATTCACTTATGCAAATACTTCTTAGGATAATGCAAGAGCTGAAAGGAAGAATGGTACTTTAGCAGATAGTGCTAGAGCAATGCTTACTGAGAAGCATCTTCCAAATTAGTATTGGGGAGAAGCAATAGCCACCACTATAAACTACTTGCTTATTCAGCTTCCTACCGAAGTGATTCAGGATATGACACCTTATGAGGCATTCACTAGACACAAGCCACACATTGGGCATCTCCGCATATTTGGTTGCATAGCATATGCCCTCATACATGACAACCATCGCAAAAAATTGGATGCGAAGTCATCTAAATGCATCATGGTTGGCTACAGTGAAGACAACAAAGCATACAATTTGTATGATCCCATCAACCTCAAAGTCATTATCTCCAGAGATAGTATCTTTGATGAGGAATTAGAATGGAAAACCTCAAATACATAAGAGATATGCACACCTATTACACTATCATCTATAGCAATGGTTGATGAAGAAGAGCAAGAATTGCCAGAAGCAACCCGAGAAGAGCCATAGCAACTCCAATGGTCTACTAGGGAAAGTAGACCTCCAGCCAGATTGACATATGCTCATAAAGGCAAAGCAATTCAGGTTGAAACCACCAACTTGACAAAATATGAAGAGGGGAGAGGAGAAGAGTGGAGATGAGGAGAGAGGGCACAGCTAGAGAGCACACCACAAATGACTAACTGTACACTAGATTTAGTTGAAAAAATAGAATATATACAAATCCTTTTAGGGTTAGGGTTAGGGGATCTAACCCTTTCCTTTATAGCACTCTATAAGGTTAGTGCTATGCACATATGATCACATGATGTTGAGCGTGAACTCTCAACACCTTCCCTCAAGATCAACATCATGAAGTAGGCCTTCCCTCAAGATGATGATTCTGGGGAATCGAAGGAGGACTGAGCATTACATTCCATCACACCCCTTTAATGGGAATGTCCTTCCTCTGCGTCAAACCAAGAGCTAGTCGGTGTTTCTCGAATAGCTCTTTACCGAGTGGTTTGGTAAAAATGTCTACAACATTTTCTTTGCTATCACAATGCTGCAATGTGATGTCACCAAGTAACACTCTTTCTCTGATGAAGTGCTCTCTGACATCAATGTGCTTTGTCCTAGAGTGATATACTGGATTTTTGGCCAATGCTTGAGCCGATTGATTATCACAGTATATTGTTGTTGGCTTTGACTCATCAAAGTAATCTATTTCTGACAATAGTCTTTTGAGCCATAAAGCCTCACATGCACCTGTAGTGAGTGCTCTATATTCTGCTTCAGTCGAAGACAAAGAAACAGTTGGCTGCTTGTTTGACAACCATGATATAGCACCTTGACCAAGGAAAAATGCATATCCCTGTGTCAATCTCCTGGTCTCATGGTCTTCGGCATAGTCACTATCATAGTATCCATGCAACTATGGATGACTTCCTCTCTATTCTATCCCAAACTGTCTTGTACCTTTGATGTATCTCAAGACTCTTTTGGCTGCATTCCAAAGAGACTGTTTTGGATTTTGCATAAACTGTGCTAGTGAGCTTACTGCATAACAAATATCTGGCCGTGTGATTGTCAGTTATATAAGAGATCCGATGAGCTGCCTGTAGTATTTGTCATTGACTGTAGGCTTTTCTGAATCTTTAGTAAGTTTCAAACTCTATTCCATGGGAGTGGCTGCAATCTTGCAATCTGCCATATGAAACTTCTTCAGGAGACTATCAACATACTTGAGCTGACTCATAAATGTGCTATCTGAATCTCCCCAGAACTCAATTCCAAGACAATAGTGCATCAGTCCAAGATCTTTCATGTCGAACTCTGCAGATCAGTCTTGTTTTAGTTTTCTGTTGAAGCTATCCTTGCTTCCTGTCACAATCAGATCATCTACGTACAAAAGTGCAATAGTAATGTCTTCCCCTTGAACTTTGTAGTAGAGAGTATGATCTGCATTGGACTTCATGTATCCCAGATCAGCAAAATACTTGTCAATTCTGCTGTACCAACTTCTGGGGACTTGCTTCAAGCCGTAGACACTTTTCTTGAGATGGCAAACCTTTTTCTCCTTTCCTGGTTCAACATAACTTGCTAGTTGTTGCATGTAGACTTCCTCATCCAGATAACCATTGAGAAATGCATTCTTGACATCGAGATGATACACATTCCATTTGCTGAGTGTCACTAGTGATATCAAGAACCGTATGGAATCCATCTTTGCTACTGGAGCATAAGTCTCATCATAGTCTTGACCATATTTTTGTGCAAATCCTTTTGCAACTAATCTGGCTTTGTATCTTTGAATACTGCCATCTGGATTGTACTTCACTTTGTATACCCATTTGTTTGCTATGGCCTTCTTTCCTGGGGGAAGGTCGCATAATTCCCAAATGTTATTTTTATACAAAGCATCCATTTCTTCATTCATAGCAGTTTGCCATTCTAGCTTGTCTGCTGTGTCTTCGAAGTACACTGGCTCTTCTATAGCCATGATGTTAGTCATAAGAGCATAGTTGGTGGTTTCCACCTGAATTGCTTTGCCTTTCTGAGCATATGTCAATCTGGCTGGAGGTCTGCTTTCCCTAGTAGACCGTCTAAGCTGCTATGGCACTGCTTGGGGTGTTGCTGGCAATTCTTGCTCTTCTTCATCAACCTGTTCTATAGATGACCATGAAGTCGATGCTTCTATCTCCTGTGTAGGTAAGGTTTTCCATTCTGATTCCTCATCAAAGATTACATCTTTGGAGATAATGACTTTGCGGTTGATGGGATTATACAATTTGTATGCTTTGCTTTCTTCACTGTAGCCAACCATGATGCATTTGCGTGACTTCGCATCCAATTTCCTGCGATGATCATCATGTATGTGGGCATATGCTATGCAACCAAATATGCGAAGATGCCCAATGCGTGGCTTGTGTCTAGTGAATGCTTCATAAGGAGTCATACCTTGTATCGGTTCGGTAGGAAGCCGATTAAGCAAATAGTTAGCTGTAGCTATTGCTTCTGCCCAATACTGATTCAGAAGATTCTTTTCACTAAGCATTGCTCTAGCACTGTCTGCTAAAGTCCCATTCTTCCTTTCAGCCCTTGCATTCTACTAAGGAGTATCTGCACATGTGAATTGTCTTCGAATGCCGTGATTTTTGCAAAAGTTCATGAATGTTGAAGACATGTATTCACCTCCTCTGTTTGATCTCATGACCTTGATCTTTCTACCTGTTTGGTTTTCTACCATGGCTTTGAATTCTTGAAATCTGGAAAACACTTCAGATTTCTCTTTCAGAAAGTAGACCCAACAATATCTGCTGTAGTCGTCGATGAAGGTCAAGTAGTAAAGTGAACCATTGATGCTGCGGTCTGGGCATAACCCCATACATCTGTATGTATCAAATCAAGAATACCTCGTGCATGAGAGGTACTTCTGACAAAGTTGGTTCACTTTTGTTTGCCAAAGCAGCATGCTTCACAAACCTTTCCAAGAAACTGTAGCTTTGGAATCCCAATTGCCATATTCTAATTCCTGAGATCTAACAAGTACTTGAAATTGACATGACCATATCTCTTGTGCCATTTTGCAGATAGTGGCATCTGTTGCATTTGAGCTGACATGGCATGCTTATCTGGTACTGTAGCTAGCATTCTGTATAAGCGTCCTTCCTTGACACCTTTTGCTACTAGCTGACATCTTTTGGATTTGTCTCTGATAGTGCATCCATCACCATCGAAGATGACTTTGTAGTTGTATTCCGTCATTTGACCTAGTGACAAAAGGTTCTTGCTAAGCTTCGGAACATAGAGCACATCTTTGACTAATCCTTTTGTACCAGTGAAATTGTTCATAGGGATAACACCTGTCCCTTGAACTAGATTCAGTGTATTGTCTGCTGTGTAGATGACATTTTTCTATCCTTCTAATGGTTTCATCTCTGTGAAGCATTCTTGATGATTTGTCATATGAGATGATGCACCGCTGTCGATGTACAAAGGATCCTGTTCCACTTGGTCAACTTGATAGCTAAAATCTTCTTTGGGATTGAAATCAGTGTCTAGGTGCATTGTATCAGTCTGATGCAATTCCTCACTTGCAAGAAACATATTTCCATGTTCATTTGCAAAATGACTGACTAGAATGTCCACCACAATGATTTCCTCTTCCTCGGGAATTCCTGCGATTACTGCTGGATTGATCGCCTTGGTCGTACTGCTTCTTGCGGCAATCTCTTTCATAATGTCCAAACTTGTGACAGTAGTTGCACTGAATGTTTGACACATTGGTGGATGCATTCCCTCGTCCTTGGAATCTTCCTCGATTGGAATGATTTCCTCTTTGCTGATTTTGATGTTGCTGATGTTGATTCTGACTTTGATTTTGTTAATGATGACCACTTTTCTGATATGATCTACCTCTGTTTCTGCCTTTGCCTCTGCTTCTGTCTGAAGTTGTGAATGCCTGATCATTAGAATGACCTTTACGTGATTGAATGGCCTGAGTCTTGAGTTCTTCACCAACTAGAACTGACTGAAGTTCTTGCAGTGTTGGAATTTGCCGTTGGATGGCAATACTCTGGACTAGATTCTCGTGTCCCTCTCCTAATCCATTCAAAATGACTTGAAGAATTTCTGTGGGGTTCATAGTCTCTCTTGCTGCTGCAAGTTAATTGTTCAAAGTACAGTCTCTCCTCACCAAGGGCACACTGTTCCATAGGGACGGCATATTGCTTTGCACAATCCTTAACCATCGCCTCAAGGAAGCAGCCCAATTCCTATCCACAATCTTGGGGGTTAAGTGCAACAAGAATCGATCCCTTCCACTCCGCACATTTGTTTTGCTGAGTAGGAAGCTAAAACAAGACTGGGTCCAACACCTAGTCATCTTCTTTACAAAGAAACTAGATGGTTCATTAGGCCAAAAATGTAAAATTCCACACTTATTGGCTATAATCATCAAAAAAGAACTACAAGAAAGAGAAATGACTCTGCCCCTGTCACCAAAACCAATTGAGGAGTTGGACATACCATTCTCACCAGTATGGGAGCCGTCACCAACTTCTCCTACTATCACATTGATAAGTGTAGATGCTAGAAGAAATACCTATTCTGGAGGTCGGGATTGAGCAATTGCCCCACGAGATGCTATAGCTCGGTGCACCACTGCAACCAATATATCTCCAACAACAACAGCAACCAGAGCCCTGTTAGAGTTAGCTCAAATGTCCACCTCTCATGTAACCCACCAATATTCTGTGTACCCAATGTTGTAAGGCCCCCATATGAGGAGAAGCCATGATGGGTATCGGATATTGGGAGGGATCCCCAGTTTAGACACTGGAAGGGGTCTTAGAGTAGACCAGATGGTTATGAGATGGCTTAGGAGCCAAGAGTAGATACCCGTCTGCAAAAAGGGGGGGTTCGGGGGGGCGATAGCCCCCCCGATAGCAGGGGGTCCGGGGGGCGCAGGCCTTCATCTGCCCGCCGGCATGTTTTCTGAAGGGTCGGCTGGTCTTCCAGGCCGACTATCTATTAGGCCGACTGCCTATTATAGGGCCGACCGTCAACCACTTACACTATATAAGTGGCCACCCCCTATCATCAGATCACCAGTTCTTCACGCTCATAGTCCTCCGTCCAGCATCTGTCTAGATCACCATCGAAGCTCTGTCTGTAGAGCGCACGGGTGGACAGCCAACCATCAGTTGTATCAGCAGTTTGGTATATCAGAATTTTTGTATTCTCTCCAGCTTTCCATCGTGTACTTGCGTTTTGTTGTTATCTTCCGCTGCGTACTATTTTCTTACAAGCCCGAGGCAAGATCGGCACCAGAACCTAAGGAAAGATCAGCACCAGAGCCTGAGGCTACATCATCACTAGAACCGCCCATCAATTCCATGCCACTCTTGATGAGCCATAAGGGGAGCTAGTGCTAGATCAATAGTATGTCTATTGTACACAAGATACTAAAATACCATTGGAACAACCTCCCCCAAGTACTACAGAATCATTGGGATGGCTACATTGGCACCACTTATATCAGTAGTATCACCAAACCTTATCACTGTCTATCATTCTCCAACATCAAGCTAGCCAAATGATCCAAATGTCAAATCTATTCACTAGCTTGGCCAAGGAAGAATATGCAAGAGAATTGGATAGACAAATTGCAACACAAATTGAAGACCAATTCCAGGCAATCACCATAGAGGTCAAGGCATTCGGGCACAGATAGATGAGAAGGAGGTAAAAGAAGTGCGCATGAACCAAGCTCTCCAAGCTCAAGAGAAGGCAGTGAGGGATGTGACCTCCAACGTCCACCAAAGTCAAACATAGCTGACAGCAGCAATACAAGCAATGGCAATCCTACAAACCTACTATAACTCCTTGACATCCGCACATGCTCAATAGATGGAGGTAGTAGCACAAGCTTGACTCACTCTAATTCACAAAGAAGAAGAGCTCCAGGATTGCAAAGACATGCTTGAAGACATGAAACAATCTTTGGTAGCACATGCCTTTAGCATTGATGAGCTTACAAGGGAATGCAGAATCTTAAAGGACCAACTTGCTACCACTCAAGAGGCCAGTACTTCACAAGAACAAGTCTTGGACCAATGGTCCAATACCACTGAAGACATTCCTCAATAGGTAAAGTTCACCTTGCAAATGAGAAAGCTTAAGGAGGCATATACAACCATCTACCAGCAGCAATACAAAGAAACAATGAATGAAATGCACTCCCAAAAGATAATCATCTCCAAGCTTGAACTCCAATTGCTAATGCACAACAATGAGGCATTGGAAGACAATACCAATGAAGCCCCACTAGAATGCACAATTGTGGTGTACCAAGAGCTTGTGGCTGCTCTACAAGTAGAAGATCACCTCAATGCATGCGTGCTTATCCAATGGAAGAAACTCCAAATCAGGATCATATCTGCTCATCCAACAATCAAATGGGAATGTTCCATAGGGACCAAAACCCTATGCATAATTTGCCAAGACTTGTCCGAAGATGAGAAAAATATATTCTGCCTGTCTACACATGCTGGGTTTATAGCACTCAGGATGGATGCTTTCATTGCATATGTATGCCTCATCAGTAGTCCTCCCCTCAGGGTTATTGCAGGTTTGTTGCCATTGCTACAAAGATCATCACTATTATTTGCAAGGCACGACATAACTGACATCCCACCCATGCAGTTGATGATCCCATCGCACTAGCAAAAAGAAGTGTTGAAAGATGACAGGGCCTATCTCACATCCAACTTCCCATATCTAACCACTCTTTCTACCAACCTCATAACCTCACTTACCCTTGCTACTATCACCCTCTTAACCTTCCCCAAGCTCCATCCTAACATCTATTTCCTCCATCATCTCTTTGCTCATGCCTCTCACCATTTTCAACTAACCCAATAGTCACAAACTTACGAGCCCCTCACACCTAGCTTCTTCCCCTCCCTTGCTAATCCTACCCTTGAGGATTACCAAGCTGCTCAAACCATTTGCCCAGTTCTTCCTCCCCTCCCCTCTGCTCCCCCTTCTGCAACTAACACTCTTCCATAATTCTCCCCCATGTCCCCAGATTCTCTCCCTGCCCTGTCATCACCTCCGACACTACTTGTGCTTGCATCAACAGAAAATGACACAGTATTTGATTTTGAATATCAGGATCCAGATAATCCAATTTGTACTCCCATGCCAAGCTCCAATGATGGGTATGATTTTGATGAGATACCACTTCCTAGTAACCCCATCAAGGAATTTTGGAGCAAATATCCTGATATGAAAACTCAAGGTGAATGGACCCTGGACAACTTTCCTACCAACCTTCGTCAGCATCAAATTAGTGAAGGTTGGATAAGCAAGTTGGATCCACAACCTGATTGGCACCGTCCCAAGCTCTTTGATGTAATCTTCTTGAAGGAGTACCTATGTGCACCTCCATGTCTCAGAACCCCATCCCAAGCTTTATGCAATTCCGTAATGTAAAAAATGGGAAGCCAATATACACACTTTGGATGAAGATCGAACCATTAATTGGCCAACGATCGAACCATACTCTGGTGTAGAATGGAATATTTAAGGCACAATGACCTAAGCACTTCAGTAGCATGAGCAAATAATGCGCAGCAAAATTGATCGCTTCCTTCACCTAAGTGCTATATTCTGTAAGACATTGGAATTCATTCTGGAGGTCCCATGTTACCTCAATACCCATTTGCTCCCACTCAGTTTCAATCCCAATGAATGGGTCGATGCTCAAATTACAAGTCGACTCTATCAAAGAGTGATCTTCTTAGAAGCACGCCATATATCTCTGTTCGAACAAATGGTGGATACAGGCTACTTGGAAACTGAGCAAAAATTGTATGGTGCCAAGGCTTTATAGTAGGATCGACTCACATGACACAAGTTCCACAGCCACTGGACTAAAGGAATGGCAATCCAGGTACATGCTAGCAATAAGCCATAACCCGAGAACACGGGTAATAAAATGGATTTGGGAGTATGTTCGTCTCTGTGTCCCAACATGGACTTAGGTAGAACAGAATGTGTGTGTAGAGTAGCAGCAAAGCTCCGCTTGCACTTGCATAAGGCTAGAAATAATCCCTCTTTGAAATCCAACTTGGGTATTCCAAGCAATTGTCTCAAGCGTCCATGCTTCCTTGCACTCCATGTCTAAAAGCATGTCCTAACCTTGCAACTCCTCCTCCCCTCTCCTCCAACCTTGCAACCCATCCTTTCCCTCTCCTCCTCCCTCCTCTTCCTCCCTTCTCCTCCTCCTCCTCCCTTCTCCTCCTCCCTCCTCCTCCTCTTCCTCCTCCCTCCTCCTCCTCCTCCTCCTCCTCCTCCTCCTCCTCCTCCTCTCTCTTCTTTTCCCCATGCTCTTATCGCACATGATTAGCAAAAATGTTACTTGACCTTGTGTTGGATTGGGGGAATGCCTTAGCCTAATTTTAACCTTAGGTTGTTTAAAATGACTAGTTATTTATTGACAATACTTGTCAACAAAGTAATAGGAGAGCATGAAGACAGGATTGGAATGGTGATTTTGGAGAAAGACTTAGTGGTAGGCTTTGAACTTGCATAGAATTCTAGTAATCTCCTGACTATGTAGTCCAATTGAAGCTTTGAGTTATAAGCTTTGTTAGTAAGTGGTGTGTACTCTAATGAAAGCTTTGAGTTCTAAGCTTTGTTAGTGGTAGTCAAAAGAGCTCCAACAAAAACTTGCCATGCAAATAATCAGTCATCCATAGAAGCAAGAATAGACCAAATCTTATGTAGAACCAATGAAATTCGATGACATCAAATCCAATGTCCAGTAGACATCCTTATACTTTTATGAATGCTGATGCGAGGAGTAATTTGCTACAAATTTGTTGATTGAAAATCTTGGGGAGGCCTGAGCCAGAAATAGCCTAGTCTTTCTATCTATTCTAATCAAGATATTTCATGGCCAATCAATAGTCAAAAGAGCCTCTTGCATGCCATGCCGTTGATTCTTCAACCTAAAGCAAGACTAGTAGTTATCTTGCGACACCCATAAGAAAGGCTGGTTAGGTTTTCCCAAGCTCCAAATAACAAATTCAGCCCCTAGATTTTAGGATCTCCAAATTTCCTGCACCAAATCTCAACCATTTTTTGGGATATACAATGCGCCCAAAGAATATTCTCATATTTAAGTGAATTACCAACCAACCTATATTTGCCATCTTTAACCTATTAACCACGGACACGAGGAAAAAAAGAGAGGACAACTGGTAGCTTGGAGGAGAAGATCCTACCACATGTCATAAAGAAGGAGCTCTTGGATGGAGTCTTGGACAAGGAGTTGGAAAGATGCAAGATTTGAGTGGAGAAGAGTTGGAAAGACAAGAGGCAGCTTTGGGACAAAGGAGGAGATAGAAGGTCAATGGAATGGAGGAGATGGAAGTTCATTTTTGGGAGGAGGGAGGAGATGGAAGTTGTTGGAATTATGGGCCTTGTTGTGTGGTCCAACCCCCCTCATGGTGGCACCTTGATATAGGAAAGATTAAAAGGGTATTAAGGCCCCTAGATGCACTAGTGACACATGGAAAATGGGGGATAGAAATCTCATATACAATGGTGACTCTTGTGGGTCCTTGGATATAAATAAGGCTTCAGATGCTCCCCACTATCCCAGCTGGCTCCTTTTGGGAAGTGGGGAGATATGTGTGGCTAGGAGGCAAGGGAGTGGGACCCCCAGTACTCGGTGCTTCCTTGGACATATGGCAGCCATGCAAAGGCTACCCTACAATGGTATCAGTGTAGGCAATTGTCCTATAGACTATCGCAATGACATATGGCGACAACGATGATTGTTGAAGAAAGCCACATGGTGCTTCTTGGACGTCAAGCCAGATGCACACACGGGACGTAATGACCCTTATGTGTTGTGTGTACATCTGTGATGTGAAGACTGGTGCAGGAATTGATGGCCTACATCAACGGACTATGCAGTATTGATTGGTGGCTTGTTCTCTTAGTAGGCGACCGCATATGATTGGTTGTTTGATCCCTTAGTGCGTGTGCAGCATCTGATTGGCAATTATATATTCATGGGGTTAATCCCATCAGGGGGTGTTGGAATTATGCTCCTTTTTGTGTGTTCCTAACCCTCCTCATGGTGGCACCTTAGATATATGAAATATTAAAGGGGTATTGAGGCCCCTAGATGTAGGGTGACACTTGGAAAATGGGGGATCGAAATCTTGTATACAATGGTGACTCTTGTGGGTCCTTGGATATAAAGAAGGCTTCAGACCCTCCCCACTATCCCAGTCAGCTCTTTTTGGGAAGTGGGGCGATATGCATTGCTAGGAGGTGGGGGAGTGGGACCCCCTGTACTCGACACTTCCTTGGACATGTGGCAGCCATGCAAAGGCTGCCCTACATTAGGATGGTCATGTATCTTTGCCTATGGAAAGAACAGGTTCAGTACTCATTCCTCTAATATGAGATATAATAAACTCCCAATCCCTAATTATCATGCCTAGTAGACTAGCCAACTTAATTTTGGTAATAGGAGAAGGTGAGTTAAAAGCTCTATTGAAAGGTAACTCCTTAAACACTCCCTTTGGAGCTGTAGAAGCAAAAAATGCTCTCTTGCTAAAAAATATATAATTTATTGAGTGATATTAGAATCAAGAACCTTGCTTCAAATGGTAAAGAAAGATATATGCATATGCTTTCTAATGAAAGTCAAAGACACCTCTGCGAGATAGTGCATACGCTCAGTGATAATGATTCCGGTCTGTTGGCAAATAGCAACTTGCTTCGAATGGTTGAGACTTGAGATAACTTGTATGCTTTCCAACAAAAGACAAAGACACCTCTTAGAGATAGTGCATACACTCAATGATATGATATATGTTTAATTTGACAATAACTCTTTCGGTATTATCAATTTGACAATACTTCTTTCGGTGTACTGGATCCACTAGCAAATTAATGTCTTCATGATGCTTCCCATATCCAAGTGGCTAACATGTGGCACCACTTCAAATGCCCTTCTCCCCCAAGGTGCCATGTCTTAAACACTTGTTTGTGTTTTTTTTCCTTTGGTCTATGGCCCATGCTTGTGAGAATTTCTTAAAGAGTGCAGTGTTGCAACTCTATAGCATTTTGTTGAATAGTGTGGCACAACTCACACACACTCACAATCTAGCATGCATATCTATGAGGGGTGGGGGGGGGAATCTGACCAAATTTCACAAATTAATATGTTAAACATGAATTGATCCCCATATTTTAAATAGTAGGAAATAATATATTTTTTACACAATAATATGAAATAAATATTTAGTATTGAATAATTGTTTAGTTACTAAACATGCTCAACTAAGGAGAGAAGGAAGTAATTATCTATGTTTTTGAGTTTCAATATATGCCTTACTCAAATACATATTACTGTGTACATAGTCCAATGTCCAAAGGTTATTGAACATTGGTTATCCCAAAATATTTTAACAAAACCAATCTGTTTGGACCCCAACATGGTATTTTGGACTCACCCATTTGTTTGCTATGGGCTTCTTTCTTGGTGAAAGGTCACATAATGCCCAAGGATTATTCTTATACAAAGCATCCATTTCTTCATTCATAGCAATTTGCCATTGTGGCTTGTCTATTGCATCTTCGAAATACACTGGCTCTTCTGTAGCCATGATGGTAGTCATAAGAACATAGTTAGTGGTTTCAACTTGAATTTCTTTGCCTTTCTGAGCATATGGCAATTTGGTTGGAGGTCTGCTTTCCTTAGTAGACCATCTGAGATGTTGTGGCTCTGTTTGGGGTGTTTCTGTCAATTCTAGCTCTTCTTCCATCAACCTTTTCTATAGAGATGACTGAGTAATTAGTGTGTTTATCTCCTATGTATTTGAGGTTTTCCAATCTGATTTCTCATCAAAGATACCATCTCTGGAGATAATGACTTTGTGGTTAATGGGATCATACAACTTGTATGCTTTGCTTTCTTCACTGTAGCCAACCATGATGCATTTACATGACTTTGCATCCAATTTTCTATGATGGTTGTCATGTATGTGGGGATATGCTATGCAACCAAATATGCGGAGATGCCCAATGCATGGCTTGTGTCCAGTGAATGTTTCATAAGGTGTCATATCCTGAATCGGTTCGATAGGAAGCTGATTAAGCAAGTAGTTTGCATTGGCAATTGCTTCTACCTAATACTGATTTGGAAGATGCTTCTCACTTAGCATTGCTCTAGCACTATCTGCTAAAGTACCATTCTTCCTTTTAGCTCTTGCATTTTGCTAAGGAGTATCTGCACAAGTGAATTGTCTTCAAATGCCGTGACTTTTGCAAAAGTTCATGAATGCTGAAGACATATATTCAGCTCCTCTATCTGATCTCATGACTTTGATCTTTCTGCCTATCTAGTTTTCTACCATGGCTTTGAATTGTTGAAATGTGAAAAACACTTCAGATTTCTCTTTCAGAAAGTAGACCCAACAATATCTATTGTACTCGTTGATGAAAGTCAAGTAGTAAAGTGAACCATTGATGCTACGGGTCTAGGCATAACCCCATACATCTGTATGTATCAAATCAAGAATACCTCATGCGCTCGAGAGGTACTTCTGCCAAAATTGGTTCTCTTCTACTTGCTGAAGTAGCATGCTTCGCAAACTTTCCCAAGAAGTTGTAGCTTAGGAGTCCCAATTTCCATATTCTAATTCCTGAGATCTAACAAGCTCTTGAAATTGACATGACCATATCTCTTGTACCATTTTGTGGATAGTGGCATTTGTTGCAGTTGAGCTGACATGGCATGCAAATCGGTACTGGAGCTAGCATTCTATACAAGCATCCTTCCTTGTGACTCCTTTTCCTACTAGCTGAAATCTTTTGAATTTGTCTCTGATAGTGCATTCATCTCCATCGATGATGACTCAGTAGTTGTCATCCATCGACAAGAGGTTCTTGTTGAGCTTTAGAACATAGAGTACATCTTTCACCAATGCTTTCATACTAGTGAAATTGTTCATAGGGATAATTCCTATCCCTTGAATTGGATTTGGTGTATTATATGTTGAGTGTAGATGACATTGTTTTGACCTTCTAATGGGTTTCATTTCTCGTAGCTGAAAATTAGAGTAGCTTGCAAGTGAAAGTGTGCCATGCAAGACTTTCTTTCAATAATATTAGTGGAATATTCTTTTTTGAGAAGATCTTCAAAAAGATATCCCATCTATAATAAGGTGACCTCTCAATTAGGCGGTTGTAAGTATTCCAACATAGTAATTAAAAGACTTCCACTTTTTGCTTGACATTTGTAGATTTTGGAGCGCACATGATGATGAGAGGACCTATGGATTTCTTTCTCCTCTAGCATGAGATGCAAACTCTTGGAAGTCCCCCTTATGTTATGTTGTAGGGAATGGTCAGGATATGGACTCTGCATGCATAAGAGGAATGATTTGAGGCATTGTATCTTTAATCCACATTCTCTCTTGCTTGTCTTGGTTGCATACACACCATTGTAGATCTTGAAATCACAGGCATAAACTTTCTCCAAAAAGTTATGCATCTCTTCCTAGTTTTCTTTATTGACAAAAATGACAATATTGCAAATTCCAACTCTACTAATGGTGGTATATAGTATTCTATTGATGAATTGGCGAATATCATTGGAAGAAACCTCATCAATAAATAATACTTGGGCTTATCCCAACTTGTTTCATCAAGTAAAAAGTCCTCATCTGAAACGCCCCTGTACACTACAACCTTTCTAGATTTTGAAGTGATATACACACTGAATTGAAAGCCGTGGTTGACATCCCTTGATATTCTCAGTTTATGCTCATTCACAAGCTTCTCAAAATATGCAATCACCTATGGTGGGATTTGGGCTCTCATGAACAAGGTGACTACTTCGGACCCATCTTCTTGATTCTTCATCACTTATGTGCCCATGCCTTTTGCTTAGTTGTGAATAAAGTGGCTATATGCTTCACAATACTAGGGTCAATATTGCATTGACTAATAGAGATATCTTTTTTTGTGAGCAAATATCTAATCGCACTATCCACTGCATCACGTTTCACCTGTATGTTGATGCACTCCTCCATGCAATGATCTTTGTCCTTCTTGCCAAAAAACCATTCTTTCTTGAGGAGTTTCTCTATTTCCATTGTTACATAGCTATCCGGCAAATATTTTATGGGCCTCCACATTCTTGCTGTCACCTCTTTTTTCTCAACCTTTGACTTTTGTGATAGTAACAAAGGACCTTCATAGAGTCTCACCCTTCTCATATGCATGATAAACTACCACAACTTGATCAAACACCTCATTAGGTTGAAACAATGTAATTGTGTAGTCTGCATACCTATCTCTCGCTACCTTGAAGCTTGTGAGAGATTCCTCCCATTCTTGATTTCCCCTTGGTACAACTACACTTAGACACATATAAAAATTGACTAACATTTCTGCATCCACTTTTGTGGTAGTTCTTTTCAAATGTGTTGCTTGAGAACTAAGTGTCGTCGATAGACACCTCGCTTACATTAGGATTTCCTACATCATGGTTATCTTACGCTTTGCAAAAATATCATGATTCATTCTTTCGAACTCAATCAAATATTTTGTTGGATGCTTAAAAATACATATTGTGGCCGTATAAAAATTGAAGGGAAGAACGTTTGAAATTTGCTCTGCAGTGAGTTTTTTGGAGTCCCTTGCTTGTCTTGTAAGTTCATTACCAGCATACACATAATGCTGACCATCAATCGACTCAAATTTACAATGCAGTAAGAAATTTCTCTTTGCCTCTTTCAAAATTCTCTTAGAATTTTCCTCCACCCTATTCATGCAAAATTTGTTGAAGGCTTGTGTGAAGAATTTGGTGTATGTCTCCTCAAAATGGGTAAATCCTTCAAACATAATTCCATTGTCATAGCTACCTATATTTTAACAGAACATGATTGGATGTAAGACTACATTAGAGACCATGGGTTTCTTGCCATCCACCAAAGCCTTGAATATCTGCATCTCATAAGATATATCAAGATTCCTATTGTTGGTATAAATAGTTGCTAACTCCACATCTCAAGCATTTATAACATAGGGCTTTTGTCCCCATATATATCCGACATCATCTTCTGTGATTGTCTCATTAAGACACAGATTGAGATTCTTTATTAGCATGAGCTTATCTTGATCTTCCTCAACCTCTTGATCTAACTCTTCTTCATCTTTATTTTATATGTCCTCCTTTTTCTCTTTTACCTGTAATTTCTAAGCAGAGGAATGTTGTCTTTTTTTGAAAGTAGCCTTTGGAATTGTGTCCTCTTTATCTTTTACTTGTAGTTTCTGAACAGAGGAAGGTTGTCATTTTTTGAAAGTAGCCTTTGGAATTGTGGCCCTTGTAGTATGAATGTTTTCTATTTTTCATCTTTCTTTTCCTTTGATAGGTTGCACCCACATGGTTGTGGCTCGTCCTTCCTCTTCTTCTATCTTTTGTGCTTCTTTAGTATGCTACGATTGTGTTGCTTCTTCATTTTTCTATTCGAATGTAGCATTTGCTTCTATTTCTATCTCAAAGAGTTTGTGAGCAAGCCCTTGATGTGGAGCTTCTTGTCTAGGCTGCTTCTGAGCAAAACTAGCATCTCTCTCATCCTACTTTGTGTCCTCTTTGTTTTTGAACCAAACTAGCATCCATTTGCTGCTTCTCGTGCCCTCTCTATTTTGAACCAAACTAGCATTCCTCTCATCCTACTTGCACCCTCCCTGCTCTTGACTAAATTCATGGTTTATCTTGAGTGAAGATGTGTTAAAGTACTCAACCATAATTTTTTGCCGCAACCTACTTGCCTCTACACTCCAAAATGTACTCCATTCATCCATGAGAGCCTCTAATGGAGTTTGTAATTTTGTAAAGTTTGATGGTGGAGGAGGTGGCATTGCGAACTTGTTTAGACCTCTTGATAAGATAAAATTATAGCCCCCAACATGAGGTTGTGAACACCTCACAAAAATATCTAAGTATGGTCTCTTTGGTTCCATCGTAATTCCCACAACCATGATAGAAGTTATATCTTTCTTAGAGAAGCTTGCATTCCATGGCTTCTCATTTTGCTACATATCTTTCCTCGACATCATAATATGTAGCTCAGTTTTTCTTTGAATGAGAAACCAAACTTTTCTTCCCATGTGCATGTGATTTCACTGAATCCCTTCAAAGTTATCAAGGGCATACTCTTTCCCATTCAAATGTAAGGTGGTGCTAGAGACAAAAGCTCTAATCTCTTGAGAGTGCACCATAATATTTGAAAAACCTACATGAAAAATGATTCACAAGACTTTAGATACATACAATGCTTCAACAAAATATAAGCCATTGAAGGCTTTAAAGTATAAACTGAAAGACAATACATTTTGCCCATCATATTGTAATGTGCCCAAACTGAAATGTAAGCAATGCATGGGTTGGTTATTTTGTGTTTTTGACTTTAAGATGCCACATATGAGTGTTTTCCTTCTACTCTTTCCCATTCTAATCAAGCTACTGGTCCTACTAGCCCACTATTTAGCACACTATTTAGCATGCCTATCTACATGGAAGTTCTATATCAATTTCTTTTTCCCACTATCTTGAAGTGGATATTGCTACTATTGGTGGCCCTCGTGATTGCCCCATGCTAATGCTCCAACTTATTGAAGTTCTTGCACATGAGGATAGAAACTAGTGTTATTATTAATTGCATCAATTTGGACTAATGGAACAAGTGGAGTTGTATGGTTTACCACTAGTGTTATTATTAATTTGGATTAACAGAACAAAGGGTTTAAACGGTTACCTTGGTAATCCCTACATGGATCATCTACATGGGCAAGTGGACTAACTAGAGGTGATAGCTTTACATTGCAATGCAAATTCAGGTATACATTATTCATTTAGAGCCTATTACAATTTCTAGAGGATAAATTGTGCTTGCAACAAACATGGGTCAGATATGGATGTTGATTTCACCATCTTTACCTCTCACATTTTTTAATCCTTTTTTTTGTCATTTCATATTCTTTTTCCTGTGCCTAAGAAAGAAACCCCAAGTTTAGCAAGACGTTTTTGCATGGGTTTTCTTCAATAGCACTTGGTTGTTTTTGGACAAACAAGGATATAAGTGGGCATGGGAAAATTCATCTTGACAAGATCTTTAGAGAAACCCCTACCGAGATTTTTCCTTGGTGTTAAAAATGATCACTTGGATTTAAAAAAACTAGTTTCAAGAACCTCACTGCTAGTCATTCCCTTAGATTTTTTGAGTCCCTTTTTTTTGTTGTATTTCTTTGAGGAGTGTTTAAAAATACAATTGAAAAAATTCACTCCTTTTCTTACATACACACACACACACACCATGCTTGTTATCTTGGAGTTATCAACATTTGGATAAGCCATGTAAACATTACTAGTTTTGACCCCGTGTCATTGAAAGAAATACCTATTGATTTCTTATGCCCTCTAGTGGGATTACGCATATTATATTAAACCCCTCATATTATTTGTTGACCAACTATGCGAGCCCATGGTCATGGAGACCCTTCTATACTTTAAAATTTTCAAAGTATTGATAGTCCATGAAAACATGTGATCATATTGAAGTCCTTTGGGAAGTATATGAGTACCCATTGAACCACCATGGGTAAGTGCTAAGACCTAGTGGACAATAGAGTAGCCTCTAGATAATGAGACCCTACTTGATATTTATTCCCTATGGAAATTATAGGCTGACCATCATCGAGGAATGGACCGTCCATTGACATGACAAGTGGTATGGAATAAATGGAGGAGCATAAAAGGAGAGTGGTGGTGAGAATGATAATTTAATGGCCATGGCTGTAGCACATATTATGAGATCTTAGTGGACAAGAGCATCCAAAAGTACAAAGCATGAATAGTGAAATTAGATCAAGTATTTCCCACTTAATTTCAAATCTAAGTGGAACAACAGTCGAGGAAAAAGTACCCTAACACGCTATTCAAAAGCTTGAGACAAGGAGGATGCGTGCTTATCTTCCTAGCAACTCATTTTGACCTCTTCCAAGACTGCCCCCCTTTCATAATAGCTTGCAGACAAAGTGAGGAGCTCGCAAACACTCTGGAGTCTGGATAGTCGGCCTTCATAAAGTAATTTATCTAACTAGTATAGTTCCTATGGACTGGGACATGAGTTTCCTTCCACATGAAAGAATATAAATGTCTAGTGGTTGTAGATGGCTCTCTATACTAGGTAATTTGACCTTACACTAAATTTATGAACTACATATGGTCTCCATTTCCAACTGTGGCTTCACTATACACTCTAGTATCTCCCCAAGTTTGAGCACAATAGTGTAGCACTGGGAGATCTTGGTGTGCAAAATGATCAATGGCCTCGTATTACATTCTTTGCTTTCCGTGGATGACTTACAGAGGCAAGTAGAATTACATAGCTCTAATAGATGGGATCGCGGTGGCTACTTTGGGTCACTGCGCTTGGGCATTTGGCCTCCCGTGTGGTCTAGCCACCCATCTATTTTCTGCAACTATCTTCATGCAAGTGTGCCTTCACCTTAGAAGTTGGCTCTACTCCTAGCTCTTTTCATATACAAGAGCCCATATTCCATTGATGGAGCTGCGTCCATTGATGACAAAGTAGCCCAAGACACCAACATGAGTAGCTTGTAGGGAAGACATCTTCTTGTGGAAATAGATCAGCATTCACTTTACATTCACCTTTGGAACCACTTCGCTCTCTTATAAAAGGAGCCATTTATCCATCTACTAGAACGACAGCCCAAGGAGATGCACAGTTTCATGCACCAGGACTAGGTTTCACCTTAGAGCCCTTCAATTACTTGTGCTACAAAGACCCCAGGCAAAATCTTGCCCTCATGATCACAATGTATATCTACATGACCAAGGCAAGGATGAGCGGTAGATACAAATGGAAACTGAGGCGGTCTACTATGCTCTCTACAGATGAATATGTCTCCAAATACTTCAAGGGCTTGTATGCCACATACTTTATAGATACACATATGTATATTTTTTGCCAGAGCACAACTAAAGCTGGTTCTCGGTGACCAACAAAGTTTTTGGACTCTAAGCTACAAGTTGTAAGGCAATGTGACAACTTTGTCTAGCATACATTTAACTCTTGTATACTCTAACTATAAGATCAACATGATGATTGAAAAGATGCATAGATACATAAGATTAGATGCTATTGAAACCAATTATTATAGGAGGCATAAGGGAGTCTCCAGCAATACTTGGCGACTTTCCATTGCCTTGGCCGAGCTTCCTCATAAATGCTTTGACTTAGCAAGCCTTCTCCATTTTGTGTGAGGTACCTAGCAAAAAAACTAGTGTTTATGTTTACTTGACTCATGCAAGTATGCTTGACATATAGATTGGGCTACAATTAATATGCTCAGCTTTCAAAAGCTTCTGAGTGCTTACCTTATGCTGCTCATATTATTCGTTTTGGAACATCTTATCAAACTAAATGTTAGATAAGAGACAAACCAACCAACTAATTGGAGAATGTCAGAATGGTTCAAGCATAAGTCACTCCCCACTAGACGGAGAATCTATGACTTGAGGTCAGGGAGACCTATACTTGCTAAGAGCAAGATAGCAATGACATGAGTCTCCGATCTCATGTTTTGTTGTTTCGTATTTGTACCACTCTATCTCTTTACAAAACTTGGAGAGTACTTGCCTGACTATCAGACTCACATTTAGAGTCCATTACATGTCCTTTTTATAAATATTGATTACATAAAAGAAGAGATACTAAAGAACCCTCTTGTGGAATGACCGGATGAACAATGGATTGGGTTATTTCCTAGGGAATGTCTTTTAATTGAAAAGGAAATGAGGATTGTTAACAATTGAGATATCATTTTGAGGGGATTGAAAAGAGATATAAATAATACCGATATCAATATTCATTAGTACTATTACCCTTTGAAAAAAGATAGAGCCTTGGGTATATTTCATATATATTTTTTGAATAGAAAAAGAAAGAAAAACGTGACTTCCCTTTGAGTTTCACTTGGTTTAACTCCATATTTTATAGTTTCTATAATATTTTCCTAGCTGTAGTTTAGCACTAGAAAAGGATGGCATTTCCTATGTTGCAGAGACATATTTAGTGTTGTTTACATGTGATTTCAAGAGATATGACTATGTTCACACATGGGCATTTACATATCTATTTACTCTCGAGCATAAAGGCTTGAAGGGCAAGCTTTCTCTAACGTATAGTTACATATGAAAATTTATGTAGACATCAACCCCCTTTTTCTTACACTTCATGACAACACATGATAGTTCGATTAAAGGTGAGGAGGTGATTTCTTACACTTTATGACTACACATGAAAAGGAATGATGGGCTTTATAGATCAAATATTTGACTCTAATAGGGGTTTTATTTCTACCCTGAGATAGCTATAAACATTAGCTTAGCATTGGTAAATGGAAAAGGCCATCATTTCTCATTTATTTGTCATGAATCGCTAACTAGAAATGTGAAATAAAGTTCCATGGGTAATATTTTACCCTTAGGACGGCCTTGGGTTACACTTTATACTTGGATTGCCAACATTACACTTTATACTTCATATTACCTTAAGGGATCTCCCTTGGAATTTTATTATGACTTCATAATGTGTGTCTTTTCCTTGGGGTTTGATTAATACTTAGATGTTTCAATGCAAATCTCACCAACGTTTTTCTTTGGGGGGTCTCAGAAAATTTTTAATAGATTATGTCCTTGGACCTATAATGGTTAACAAGGATTTTTGGGATCTTGGACTTACAAGGATTATATTAAACCCTCATGGCTAATTCTTTACCTTAACCAATTTCCATTAGGATTTTATCAGGAGAAGTCAGGAATATAGCATGATGTTAGTTGTTGAATGATGAAAATGCCATATAGCAAGGAGTTTGTCCTTTAATTTTGACCCTCTCAAGAATTTTATCTCACTTTGATGTGTGAATTGATTTGATTGTAATACTGACAATTGGAAAATACCCAACAGAAGATCAAGGGAAGATGTAAGTACATTGAGGTTGTATTTAGATTTTTTGGACCTTGGGAATTCGTGGGGACTTGGTTGATACACCCAAAATTATGATATATTTGAGTTCCCCAGTTATTACTTAGATTTCTCTAACATTTTATAAGCATTTCTTCAATTATTTAATTGCCAACCTCGAATTACTGTTGAATAGTAGAATGCCAAGATTTGATTGTGCTAATCTAGATCAAGTGACTTGGATAACATCTGTGTGCCGACATTGAAGCCTAGCTTCCATGGCTTAAATGAATTGTTCTAACTTTCATTTGGTTGTGATGGTGCCAGGTGAGTTGGCATACCTCTCCATTAGATTTGCATTGAAAAATCTAAGGCATGAAGATATGGTGTTGGCAACTTCGAATCATACTACTATAGCGGATTATCTCCAACTATTGATAAATCACATTGGACATTCTAATGGAGACTAGCCATCAGTATTGTTGTACTTTTTGCAATGTACTAACACAAATGTGAGTATAAAAATTGACCCCCACTTTGATACTTCGTTAGAAGGAATAGTATGATATGGATTATTCTCACACTTATGCAGTATGAAGAGATTGGTTACTAATGGACTACTGTCACTAGGTGTTTGAAAAGGGCAATAGCAGATTTTTGCAATTGGTTTATTTTAACATTGGAAATTGGTCTAGTAGTGTAGTAGGATAGATTTTTTGATAGGATGAACACACACACACACATACACACACACACACACACACATGCATGTACACACATACACAAATGCACATGTGCATGAGCATTGTGCATCCATGCAACATGTACACACATGAGTTTAGGTATATACACTTGTCAAGGCATCTGTAGCATGCCCTACATCTAAATCATATAAGGAAGTATGGGCAACTATGAATAAACACCATCAATTTGTTATGGTACTCCTTGTTGGATGTGGTGGCCTTCACCCTCGTGTATATGGTCATGGTAAAGAAATTCAGGGGATGCCCCAAGCTTTTGACATGTGTACATGAGGGATCTCCATCCCATAAGCACAAAGTACCCTTGGGAGACCTTGAATATAATAACCTTGTTAATGATCCATAGTCATCCCTTCCCTGGGTTTTTGGGGAGGCTATGGAGATTTGGTGGGTGGCTATGGGGCAAGACCTGGGTGGGGACCGCATACCTGGCTTACATCTCGGGTGCCACATGGTGTATCTATGCTAACATGCTATCAGAGTAGGGGGGCTATCATGAATGTGCCACATGATAGCCGCATAGACTTCTCGACCATGGACATGTGTGCTTGTGCAAGGGTGGCTACGTGCAATGACAACTGGCTACCTACCATTGGTTGCCTTGTCTTTGGGGCACTTTGGGCAACTTGGATTTGTTGACCCCATGCAATTTGTCCACATAGCCTTCTTGGTCTTGATTTGGTGCTTCGAGGTTCCGTCCACATGGGGGTGTTAGATGTGGTGGCCTTCACCCTCGTGTATATGGTAATGGTGAAGGAATTCAGGGGATTCTTGCACTTCTAACACATGTGCATGAGGGATTTCCATCCCATAACCACAAAGACCCTTGGAAGACCTTGAATATAATGACCTTGTTAGTCCTCCACAGTCATCGCCTCTCAGGGTTTTTTAGGAGATTGAGCTTTGGTGGGTGGTTATGGGGCAGGACCTAGGGACTCCATACCCAACTCACATCTCGAGTTCCACATGGCGCATTCTACACAAACACTCCCTTTTGTTTGCTAGTCTATGCCCTTTTACTCCTTATAATTTTATAAAATTTGCATTGCAAAATCTTCTGTTTGCCTACCTATGCCTTTTTATTTCTTTTATTTTATGCTATGCATTTTCTAACACTTGCATTGCATAATCTCTAAAAATAGAAATAAAAAAAAGAGGACAAAATGGCTAAGGAATAGATATAAAATGAGAGAATTTGAATCCATCAAAGTAAACATACTTAGCATGTACATGTCTCTTCTATATGGAATCACAACTTGGAAGGTAAAAGGAGGCCACATGGTGCTTTGAGAAACAATGTTTTCTTTCTACTCTTGGATGGTAGGGTGAAATCATGAAAGATATAACTTAGCATGGATACCCATTAAAGCTTTTGTTTAGTATCTTCCTATGATAGACTTGGATATATACTCTTTAAAGGGTAGATCTGACTTTGCATATTAGAAGAAGTATTAGTTTTGTAAAAAAACTCCATGGTAAGAGTTTTCAATTTTGTACTTACAAAGCCTTCTATTTTATAGGTATCATATACATTTCAATGAGATCCCCATCAATAGATATATGTTTTTATACAAGGGATTCTTGCTTTTCATTTAATCACAAGGTGTACATGGTGTGAATTTGAAGGAGGGCTGCGCATGAATTTGAAGGAAAGTTGCGCATTGGATAGTTAACTAATAATTATGCTCATGAATCTCATTGAAATGCTTGTATTAATGAGGTGTCACTATTAGTTTCTACAAATATATACCCTTGAAAGGTTATAACTACACTTCTTGCTTTCCAATGATTTTATGCTATAAGTATGGTATTGTTTGAGCTTCTTCAAAGATATCAATGGTGTCATGATGGGCATTCTCGAGACATTGTGAGGCGCATTCAAAAAAAGGACTTGTTTGCTCGAATGCAAACCACACATCCATGTGCAAAGGGAATTAAAGCTTTAAAACTTCAATTTCTGTGTTAATGGTGTTACCTTTTTGGATTTTGAATCCATCTTCAAGAAGGTTGGAAGATGATATGCCAGCTTTTTGTCTATTGTTTTAACCCCTCGCCCCCCTTACCCCACAATTACGATAGGAAAAAATAAAAGTATATGCATGGGTTCAAACCCTAATGGATAGATCTTATAAGATCTTTGGTTTGCGCCAAGGTGTTAAAATTGCTCACCATCATCATCATCATCTCTCTCCTCTTATTCTCATTTAAGTGATGTGGTGGCGGATTGGGATTGATAAAGGAAGAAAATTTCAAAGAGAATCACATAGTAGTATATCGGATGGATGCAAAGTAAAGCGATTCTACACAATCATTGGGTATTGTCTTGTAAGTGCAAAATTTATTTGCTGTTGAAGCAAAGACTATACAATGATTGGCGCAACGAATGATACACATGAATTATGTTGCCGTATGAGTCCTGATTAACATTCTTCATAAAATTGCAAGATGTTTCATTCTTAAAAATGGATTCTTGCGTGTATTGTTTAGGTCCCATGAAGCACTCAAACTAGTCATAGATAAATGCTAGGATTCTTGTTTCATCCAAAAAATGAATTCTTGCATGTATTGTTTAGGTACCATAAAGCACTCAAACGAGTTATAGATAAATGCTTTCATGAAAGGATTTGAGAGCGAGCTTTTATTTCATTTGAAGAATCTAATGTAGTGTAGTCTAGGATGGCAAGGATCTATGTAAATGAGCCTATAAATTAGGTAGCCTCTTAGTGTTATTATGGCACATAAAGAGACTAAGTCGTTATTTTTAGAATAAAACCTAGTTATTTTTTGAAATGGATTCACTAGAAGCCCAAAATTAAAATTTGTTTTCTTTTCTACATTGTAAACAAGAGTGCACAAGCGCACGTGGCCACTTATAGTGGTAAGTAAGGAACACTTTTGGATACAATGACGAAGTAAATGAGTTTTTAAGTGCTTTGGGCAATTAAGAGGTGGTTTTAGTGTAAAGGTAAAAGCTTTGTAAAGTGATCTCTATAAAAAGCACCACAACTCAATTAATTATGTAAATCATTACATGGAGAAATTACCTTAGCACTACCTCTCAAGGAGGAGGCACTCCTAATAAGTTCAAGTGTTGTATGTTACTCTTTGGAAGGGGAGAGGAGGGCAAGAAGAAAGTGTATGGTTGGCAATGCCAAAAGGGGGAATAAGAAAAGGGAAGGGGGGGCTTATAAATTTATCAATGTTATGGGGACATAAAATGGGTCAAAGCCTCGAAGGAAGAGAGTCCTCGTCCTGCAAACAAAGCTCCAACTGCCAAAAGCCTTCAATGGACGACACTCTGCTCTTCTCAATTGCCGTCTACTCTGCCTTCCTTTTCTCGTTGCTCTTCTTACTCAACCTCTCCAAGCACACTGCCTCGTATGGCCGCCACCTCCTCCTCCGTATCCACCCCTCCTCTCCTCTCTCCGTCCCCCTCTCCGTCTTCTTCCTCGCCTCCTTCGCTTTCAACGTTCACAACTCCTACATCCAATCTCGCTCGTGGTTGGCATGGGCGTCAATATATGGCCCGGCTCCGCCTTGGTTTCTCTACGGAAAATTTCCGCAGATCGATCCTACCAAATCCTACCAGATTCCCGAGGGTGGCCTATTTGAGTTTGTTACCTGCCCAAATTATTTCGGGGAAATCTTGGAATGGTTGCATTGGGCGATACTGACCTCGCATTCTTCTTCCTAACAGTAGGTAATCTGGTTCCAGGGGCAATTTCCCATCACCAGTGGCATCTTTAAATTTTTCCCAGCTACCCGTCTATTCGTCTACGACCTGTCTATTCGTCTACCACGAGTAGCTTGACCCGTCTAGGGGCCTCTCTCTCTCTCTCTCTCTCTCTCTCTCTCTCTCTCTTTTGCATAAACAAGTAACTTTACCCGTCTACGACGAGCTAGAGACCCGGTCCGTTGGGTCTCAACGTGGGATCCTAAAATGTCTTTGATATCAAGAAATAAAATTTCAAGTTTGAAGACCCCCTCCACCGCAAGCATCGCATTACTTGGCTTTATGCTCAGTCTACTCAACTATTCAGCTAGATGAGTGGCCTTCTATTGTTGATCGAGGGGCAAAGAATTCACACATAAAATCCCCCCCACCA